>NW_028297193.1:3947892-4137811 GCF_055798465.1 Pogonomyrmex barbatus
GTTCGACTCACCACTCCGCGTCCGATTTCGATTATTCCGAATTCGACAATTCCGAATCTCGATCTTTCTCGGAAGAAAAAACGGTGACTATATAACGACCGGGGATACGCGCGGACGCGCGCTCCCGTACGGTATGAAACTGCCGCGTGTAAACTTTCGCGGTAATGTTCAGCACGTTACCGGTACGGTTGCGTATTCACGCTCGCGTGGACTCGCGCACTTTTCACACATCGGACGATGACAGCGGGGCGGCGACGGCTTCGATCGTCGTCTCGTGCCGCTGCTCCGTTTCCTCCCTCTCACCTCGTGACTTACAAGTCGCCTTCTTCTTTCCCTTCTCGCGAAGACAGCTGAACGAGCGAGAACGCGCCGACAGTGGCAAACTTCACGATGATCGCCGCCGCTGCTCAAAGAACCAAAATTTACGGCAGGAATAAAATTAAAAAAAAAGAGAAAATGAGTGAGAAAGAGATAGAGAGAAAGAGAAGAAAGGGAACGTCGGCGAGCGCCGGAGGAAAAGTAAAAACGAAACGCTCGCTTTTCGCGTTCTCGGACCTCGTAGCGCGTCGCCGTTACGAGGGAGAAAAGCACAGGAAAGCGCGCACACGAAGCGCACACTGAAACATTCGCGGTACGACTGGATGTGGTGGGGCGACAGTCCGCCGCGAGGACAGAGGGTTCGTCACTTCGGCGGCGCTCGGCCGCCTTCGGGTCGGTTCGTCGCGCGCCGTGCCGCGTCGCGTCGCGTCGCGTCACGCCGCGCAACCACTTCACTCTAACGGCCCGCCGAAAGTACACGTACGTAAAACGTAAACGCAACAGCAACCGCTACGAAACGGCCGCTTCCATCCGCGCTGATTCGCTCTTCCGCGTTTCATTCTACGGGGCGAAGTTGGCTCGCCACTTCCGTTTGCCTAAACGAATACGAGATTCGACAACGTGGAAGAGAGAGAGAGAGAGAGAGAGAAAAAATGAGATATATGTGAAATGCGCCTCTTTCTGTTCCTCTTTCCACCTATTTCTACCTTCATGTCCATTATCCACTCGGATTACACGCCGGAGGACTTCGCTTTCGTACGCGTAAACGGTTTTAACATTGGAAAATTGTTTTTTTGCCCATTCGCTGCCGAGTTTCACGAACATGACGCATTCACCTATACCTGGCGACTATCAGGAATGTATTTTTTATTGTTTGCGTATCATTGTCCGTGCGATATCTTCTGTGAAATTTTGCTCTTTGATCAATTGAATTGCAGGAAGGATCTCTTTTGTTCTTTTTTTATATAAATAAATTTGAATATTATTAAAATATCTTTCTAAGAACTGCATAATGATATATAATAATATGGAAATTTTTGAAAAACGAAAATAGCGAATTTAATAATAAAATAAATTCGTTTGTATCCAAATCGTATTATACTCTTTTTACTGTTTGTGTACTCTTTTTATTGTTTGTGTATTATTCTTCAAACGATATCTTTTGCGAAATTTTCTTCTTCGATCAATTGAATTATATATTGCAAAAGGATATCTTTTCCTTTCTAAAAATAAATTCGAATATTAAAATATCTTTCTAAAAATCGTATAATATTGTACGATAATAATATTGTAATTTTTTAAAACCGAAGGAATAATTAATAATAAAATAAATCTATATCTGTTTGATGATTATCTCAGATATGTATTTTTTATTATATTTTTTATTTGCGTATTATCATCCGTACGTTATCTTTCATGAAATTTTTTCTTCGATCATTGAATTATATTGCAGAAACATCTCTGTTTCTCCTTTTTTTATAAATAATGAAATTCGAATATTATTAAAATATCTTTATAAAAGTTGTATAACGATAATAATATTGTAATTTTTGAAAAGAAAAAAACTGAAAGAACTGATAATTAATAATAACAAAAACCTTCTCATTCAAGAATTTTCTCTTGTAAAATGTATGCTTTTTCTATAATAATCGAATCGTTATTATTATAAAAGCGAGGAAGCACGCGTTTTTAAATATATATTTCCTCATTTAAAAATATTTCTTTGTATAAAGAATGTTTTTACTGTCTTTTGTATTATATTCATTAAAATCATTACAATTTCTGTTTTAACGAACATTTAATATCATCTTGGAAAAAGTTTCAAACTCTGAAGATAAAAACTAAAATGTTAATGTTTACAAGAGGTTTCGTCGCGTATTGTTTCGTTTCTTCTTGTTTGTTTATGAAATCAATTGGAAATATCACGTATTTTTCTCGCGAACGTACTTTCCTAGATTAAAAATATCTTAATGTATAGTTTTTCAACAACAATCTTTCTACATACTGCATGTTGACATCTTTTACAGAATTAGAAGCGAAAATATTCCACTCGGAGAATAATACGATTAGTTCAAATCGTTCGTCAATTGTAGCCGATATTAAAATCGACATTTTGTTTCAAGAATTATCGAAAAGGCCGGCAAATAAAAATCTCTTTCTCATGTTTCGTCATGTAAAATACACAGTCAGTTTCTACAACATATCCCGAGTTAATAAAATAAAATTATTATCAAATTTATCTTCCACTCCATTGTCTGTATCATCTTGATATGGAACGGCGCGATGAATTAGAAATGTCTGCAATCGCTTATAGTCTTCGTATAGTCTCTTCGATCGTACAAATTCTAAATAAGGAATAGGCTCTCGAACGGCGATCTACCTCTCGCGAGTTTTATCGAATCACAGTGTTTACCTTCTTATGCTGGATCCTCTGAAAGGAAAGATAAATGCGACGAAAAGAGAATTTCATTCATTTAACTCGACAGCAACGAAACTGTCTCTGCCACAATATGATTTTTCACGAAATTTAAATTGAAAACATACTTTTAGATATATTTATTATAAATACATTTAATTTTTTTTTTTTTTTTCATACGGTGACACTGCACCTTTGATTTCGCTATGTTTGCATTTCTTGCACGTCTCGAGGTCTTATCTGTCGAAGAATAATATTAAGCTCACATTCCGTCGCGTAAGAGTAACGTCATCTCGAAAACGATATTTGTTTTGACAGCCTTCGAGTGCTGGAGGGTCACAAACGAGTAGTCCGTTGGCGGACAGTCGATCTGTGAACTCAGTTTCATATTATTGTAATATCTTTATCTCTTTCAACGTTAGAACGCACAGCTGACGCTCTTTCGGTTCTCTCCGACACCCTTATGGCATTTCCCGTCTCGTTTTGAAATTGACGTCTCGTTCGACCGCATTATTAGATATCGGGGATAAAATCTATAGCTTTGAAATATTGAGCTTTACAAGTTTCTTGGCTCTCGTAAATCCAATAACAGAATATTTCCATCTCATCGTTCTCGAGAATTGGGAATTGCGAGTAAAAAAAATTCTCTCGTTCCGTTCTATCTGACGACGTGCATCTTCGATTCGATTTTCGGCGCGTGGATATCTATTGCTGTCGGACAATTGGCTAAATAAGCACTCGTCGTGCTTCGCAACAGGCTAATATTCTCTCGGCTCTCATCTCTTGGTAACTATTAATTAGAAACGGTCCTGAAGGTAACCGCCTTGGGCTAGGTCCGTGTGAATTCTCGTCCACCGCGTTCTGCGCGTTCAGATCCGTCGCGCCATACGAGTTTCTCGCACATGCAGAAGCTTAATTCGTTTAATTCGAACGCGAGAATATCTCGCACTGGGTCCTCGCAGCATCTTCCCGAGACCTCAGGCGGTCGTTTAATTCAAGCACATAAATCGGCGATATAACGAAGCTATTATTCATGCGAGCGTACGCGAGAGCCTTACACACCTAAAGTCCTTGGCACAAACATAAATTATTATTAATACTTTATATATATATATATATATATATATATATATATATATATACCTTAGAGATTTATATTTTATTTGTTCCATCGTAATGTGGGACGTACGCTGATCGACCAGGGACTACTTTCTACTTCGCCCATTTCATAATCAGATAATTGTTTCTACGCGCGACTCGTGCCAGCTCGCTTCAATCCGAATAACGTAACTACAGGAATCTGGTAATGGCGGTATTAAGTATCTTGAGTATCTTGAAATCCGGGCAGCTATCCAAGATTACCTATCGGCTATTTGTACCGTCTGAGGTTGCGCCGCCACTACTGCTGGCAGCAATTACCAGACACCCCGTATTAGGGAACATTGATCGGCGGAATCGATCGTATCCCCCGCTGTTGTGTACATACACGCACGGCGGATATGTACAACGAGAACGACCCCTCGGCCACTACCACCCAATCGGCTGGCTAGGCAGAGGAAGTGATTATAGACTACATCCTGGAGCGCTCGCCCTGTGCACGCTCGCTAAATCGAATCGAATGTCGACCGGGACGGCCGGCGTGTGCGAGGAAATCGTCGTCGTCGGAGGATCGATATGGCAATACGGTACAATACGGTACGAGAACGGGTGATTCCGTTATTTGTACGAATATCTGCGACAATTACGATATCGATGGGCGTCAGTCAACTTCGTACGGACAAGTGGCCACCACTTAGACGCGGAGAGTATTTCGCGCAATCATCCACTTCCGCTTATTAATTAAATGCACGCACCTCTCTAAATCACAAAGATAAAATCAATTAAGGTAGCGATCATTCCGGGACGGATAAAAACGCGAATATGAAAATTACGCTATAAATATGACAAAGATAAAGAGGGGAGAAATCTTGATGTACATGCTCCTCACTTGGAATCCTTAAAGATAATGTACCAAAGAAGCGTAAAAGAGAAATGAAGGAAGATAGATCTATGAGTACCGCGCTGTTTGAGAAAATCATCACACCTTGAAGATATTTCACTACGAAAAAGAGATATTTACAATCCGATAATTGCGATTGAAAATTTGTTATAAATATTAAATATCAACGTTGTACGTGTTAAATATATAAAAGCATCGCTTTAAGAAGGATTCTCTAATGTACACGATTAATCCTGCTAATTGGCATGCAACCGTCGAGATAAGTCTTTGTCAGAACGAACATCTTTTACGACCGTAACGCGAGTCTCGTCGAGGCGAGGAGAAAGCATCGCGGCCGAAAGAAAACGCTGCGGCACGTTTTCGACGCACTGCACGCGCCGCATTCCAATCTCCTATCGTTGTTCTCGTTCCGAATTCACTCGGGCGGGCTCCTCTCCGACGACTCATCTCTCATTTTCTCAGACGTCGGTACGATCGTTCCACGGATAGGGACTTCCTCCGGACGTCAATATATTTCTCGTGCCATCGCCGCCGCGGCACTTGCTTACATACATTTAATGCCTCCAGCGTGCTTCTTTTATCTCGCGGACTGACCAAGTCTTAAGTACGGACAAATTGCTCGAGAGGAGTCATCCTCTTACCGCTCGCCGCACTAATCTCTGGATTTTCGAAACGTCTCGTACACGACTCCTCGACAGGAAACAGCCAGCGAACATGGAATTCCTCGACCCTCTCCCATTAATTCCCATCTCTTACTTCCCTGCTCTTGGCTTTTGCTTTCTTATCTTGCTTCTTGCTGCTCACATATTTTTTTGTTTTCTCTCTCTCTCTCTCTCTCTCTCTCTCTCCTTCTCTGAGTTTCTAAAGTCCGCGCCAGATTACACAACGAAAATCAGAATTACATCGCGTTTGTGCAATGGAAATTGGAGATAGTGCATCGAGATGTGAAAGCAGACAAACATTTCCCTGTTTGTTTCTACTTGCGAGAGAGCTGTTAATATTGAAACAGTGAAATCAATCACTTACTAAGGAAATATATAATATCATACGTTTATTTTGCCTGAATCTTTATATGTCTCTCTCTTCTTACATTCAATATTTACGTCGTTCAATAAAAATAATCTTCTCGGGTGGACGATTCCTCGGGTGAGACTCAATTGAACGATATTATGAGCCACAATGGGGTTTATGATGCACCCTAACGCGTGAAGATTGAGTGAAACCATGGGT
The DNA here is from genome assembly GCF_055798465.1 of Pogonomyrmex barbatus. NCBI lineage: Eukaryota > Metazoa > Arthropoda > Insecta > Hymenoptera > Formicidae > Pogonomyrmex > Pogonomyrmex barbatus. The sequence goes on from NW_028297193.1 coordinate 3,953,856, forward strand.
GAAAAACGAGCCATCAAGCGGCGCGATGAAAATCGCCGTTGAGAATCGCTGTACACTTTTCGTGGGGTGGCCAGTGGCCGTGCGCGGTGCGATTAAAAAATCATCGCGGCCGATGCCCTCTTCACGGCAGGCTGGTCATCGCGTTGGGGGCGCGGTACGTCTGTACGATCAGGCAGCGCATTATGTCGCGCGCGCGTTCGTTCTCCCGCCAGGAAACAGGCGCAGCCGGTGACGACCTGCCGCGCGCTTCCGCGCTGCTCTCGCGCCGGGAGAACGTGCCCCTCGCGCGGACGACGGAAGCGCGGGGGAGGACGCAACGAACGGAAGGGATGATCGAGAGGAACGGGGCGGCGGGGCGAGAGGGGACCGGGTGTACGTCGGCGGACACGTTCGTCGCGCTGAAGCAGCCTCTCATTTCGACGGGGGAGAGGGAGAGGGGAGAGGGTGAATCCCGAATCCAGCCCCCGCGAATGTGTCTGCACGTGCCGATGGGACCAGGGGTCAGGGTGACGAGAGGGGAATGGAGTCAATGCGCAGTTTGTATTCCGCTCGGCAGAAAAGACTCGTTCGTTACACCCGTACGTACAGCCCGACGCACTCGCCGAAACTCACTCCTCGTCGCCGACGTCCGCATCGTCGTCATCGTCGTCGTCGTCGTCGTCGTAGTTGGGTCGTTCCCTCCTCGGTTTTATATTCATGACGACGCCGAGCGCGGAGAAATACGAACTGCGAGCGCGATGTATTAATTTCCCGTTAGAATCGCGACGATTTCTGACCCGCCGTTTTACATAAGTTCTCCCGGCTTCTCCTTTTTCTCTTTCACCGTTACGCCGTTCTCGTTACCGTCAGAGATTCTCTTTTACTACTTTGCATTTACTTATCTGTTACCTTTGAGATATTCACGATGATAGTTACCTCCGCTATTTTCATCGAGGTGAGGGAAATATATATCGAGAGTACTGAATGATTTTTATTTTGAATTGGAATAAAACTGCGATTCGCCGAAACAAATATTCCCTTCATGGAAAATCAATCGACAAACACCGATCGTCGCGTGTTGCGGCGTTATCGGAATTTCTCCCTTCGTTATTTAACACGGTCGTTTGATTGTCATTTTACAATGTTGCGGGTGTTAAACGCGGGGCACGCGCACTTCACGATTGGTCGCATCGGCACGACGAGCTCGCTTTTTATTTTCTCATCGGTTTTTTATTCGCTTCTCAGTCAATGGACCGTGGGACAGAAAATAAAATGCTACGGCGAAACGTATGTATGGCACACCATGGCCATGAGACGAGGTGGCACAAAGGCGGGGAAACGGGATTTCGATCGCTTCATTTGATTTTACGACGACGCCGACGACGTCGATCGCCACGTCGACGGCGCGCGATTGCGGATCTGACGATGGCGGTACCATGAGTATCTGGGAGTAAATGCAATTTCGTGTTTGATAGCCGAGTTTCTGCGAGTCAGCACCGACTGAGTATAATCCTATCGACAGTGAACCTTTTATCAAGAGGTGGCAACGCGTTCGGAAAGATTAAAAACAGAAAGACATTTTATATTGAATAATTTAAGGAAATTGAATAATTTAAGGAAAAGGAAAATTTTCCAAAAAAGGACAATTTTAACAAACATTTACATAATGTATTCTCGCTTTCTATTTTCGACAGTCTGCCGCGTTTTGAAATTTTACGTCAGTTTCGATTAAACGGTCGAACAGCAATTTTTATTCGAAAATCTTTATTTGTACGAAATGACCGTATTTTAAATTTACTGTTTTGATATCCGCACGAGTGCATAAAAATGCATTTGCTATGGATATAAATGAAACAACATGGATGAAATTGCGCTGTTGCATCCTTGCATCCAAATTCCAGTAACATAAAAATACTGCTAGATAAACATGTCTAATGTGTTATGAGCAGAAGGACGGAGAGTGTTTCTCTCGCCACTTCGTCGTTTTCTTCTGTAATAGAGGAGGGATAAAGGCGAGGAAGAAACGAGAAGTGGCGGAAGGAAGATTCTCTCTCTTCACACACAGCTTTGGCGCGGCGTGAACAGCACGATTGTTTATTTTCGTGCGAACGATAGGCGGCGGGCGATGCGGCTAATGCTAGGGTGACAGGACAAGTGGATACTTCCCTCTCCGTACGACCGGTCGCGGATGAAGAGACGCAACGAGGGGTCTCGTCATCGTTATTGGCCGGACAAGGAACGTGTGCGCACGGCGACGACTTGGTGCTTCCGAACTCGGATCGACGAGGGAGAATGAGAAGAAGAGAGAGAGAGAGAGAGAGAGAGAGAGAGAGAGAGAGGGAGAGACCAGACGCTTCCCAGATAAAGGCCCGAGGGACGAGGATAAGCGAATAGCCCCTTCGGAATACCAATGGCGTACTCGCCGGAATCGAGTTTTCGAGAAAAACGGCTTTAAAGTTGAATGCGGCGGAACGAGGCGAGGAGTATCCCTCTCGACGAAAACTCCACCCCCTCAAGGCGCAGCCTCCTTAGTCCCGATTTCTTCGCAGACGGCACGGTCATATCGTTAGAAATAAAAAATATAATATATACTGGAAACTTCCCGTTATCATCCCTTGGTATCATCCCTCGATTTCAAGTGGTATGAATTTGTCTAAAAAATTATGAACTTGATGAGGATTTAATTAATTCTTATCGATTATGCAATGTAACTAGTGATAGTGATTTTTTTTTTTTAATCAAAAAACAACCTCGCTTTTATAGATTGTCTCGACGAGAATAAAATACTATTAACGTTATAATTGCAACGAGAAGAAACTACGCTATTGCCACATTCTAAGTCATTTCGACGAAATCGTATTCTCGCTATTTCTTCTTCTTTCCTCTTTCTACTCGTCGAGAGGCAATCTTAGAAACAGCTGACGGCGGTTACGAAATTAAGGAGATTACCATCGGCACGTTCCGAATACTTCGTCTTCATTCTACGCTACGGATTACCGGAGCTCGCTTCTTTTCTCCGAGCCACTCGACCGAGTGACCGGCCATCAAAGCAATCGGTCATCAAAATGATAGATGTTGCTCAACATTAGTTATTCAAGATGTTCCGCGGAAACTTCACGGAAACTGAGAGCGTGGCTTCCCTTCCACAAGCGCGCGCGGTTTATTATCAAAACTTACCGTTACGGGTCAGAAAACGGATACCACGAAGCAATTTACGATAATTAGGTGCTTCTCTCTCATCCCTTCTCGAGTTCGCTAAAGTCGTAATTGTCCCGCTCCAGTTGTTCCCTACACAAAGGTGTCCTAGATAGCGTAATTCACGTTTAGATTATTTGAGAAACTTAAGATTAAATTTTCCTTAACGAAAGCTGGACAAGAAATTACTATTCCTGACTATTTAATATCCGATTATACAAGCTTTTAACAGCGTTATGCTTGCCATTAAACAAATCGTACTTTTTTTTCATCATTTCTTTTTTCCTCTTTCACGCTTTCAATCTTTTTTGTTTGCGCGATTAAAGTCGCCTTGAGATTAAGACTTCATTTATTCCGGGACCCACACACCGTTAAGGCTCTATTCTGCCCGATCGTAATTTCCAATCGCTGACAGCTTGAGGACTATTCATTCCTCGACTGTCGAACAATCGCCATTCTTTTTACCTCGGACTCCATTATCTACCGCTTGGAAATTTGCGCGATTGGTCGAAGGGGTACATCCCTGTACAATGCGAGCTTTCTATTGCTCTCGCTCTCCGAGATTTATCGCGTCGAGAACGTCTCGAGCGTTTGCGAAAAAGGGGGCAAGTGAAATAAACAGCCGGCCATTCCGAACGAGGCGAGTTCGTCGGCGCGATCCGTGGCCGATTCGTGGGCAAGTCGAAGTGCCTGTCGATTTGGGTCAAGCACCCGGCCCGGCTTGACGAAGCCACTCTCGTAAACATCTGCGAGATATCGTCTTTCGAACGATAATACCGTATCCCGATCCGTCACGGTGAGAAAGACGTCGTGCGAGCTCGTCTGACGTCGAAACAATAATCAAAATGTCGCTCTCATATTTGCTACGATAATAATCGAGATATCCGTTTGTTTCTTCACATCGCAATTGGAGAACGAACGTGTTTAATGACGAAACGGTGAATGATTTTTATTGTCGCTCCATTTTGTCTTATTTGTTTGTAAGAGACAGCTTTGAACATGCGATACGATTTAGTTTGAATTCGTATAAAACGTATACTATTAAAATTTTTATTCGGTAATGAGATATCTCCGAGTTCTTAATCCGAAAAATTAAAGTCGGAGATTCCCGACTTTAGTTTTAATAATTGATATCTCAGTAAAGTTTTTCCTTTCCTTCCAGAAAAAGTTTAATTCGGTATATCTAATTAACAATTTGATTAAAGTACTTTTAAAATATAAAACTGCTGGCGTCAATTACGAAATGACATTTTATTCAATTACATATTTCAAAGTCTTTAATAAAGGATCGAAAATTCTTACAATTCATTATTGCTCATTCTCATTATTTTGATTTCTGTGGGGGGGATAGAATTATAATGTCGTGACTGTGCTCTTGTAGTTTCATGTCTCGCTTGTAATTTCTAAAAGACAACTTAACATGCCGTAAGCTGTGAAGCTTCTTCGAACTGCTGCGACATATCGCGGGGAAGGTTTAAATATAAACGTGAGAGCTTCGCGGAAGTTTCTTGAAAATGACGCGGACTTCGTGCGAGGAACAATTTCCCGAGTTTAGAAGCGTGTCGGGGCTAAAGGCGTATGTTACATAGACATGCACATCCCATGGGATGATATAAGGGGATGTATTTACACCCTGTTATGTCCTCATAGAAAAAGAAAACTCGCTTAAAAAGCATATTACTTTATGATAAGAATCTTGTAAGCCAAGAAGAAGCTGATATTAAATATCAAAATGTTAAGACATCAAAAATTTATATTAATACACTCTAATAACATTTCACGGCGCGCCGAAGTCTACTTTTTTTGCATAAATGATATTTATGACAGGAGCCGTGAATTTTTCGCTAGGAAGCGAACGAAAGAGACAAGTACCTCGTAGAAAAATCGCGAGTCGCCGCCTCTGCTGTGCCGTGCCAGAAGGGGGTGAGAAGTTGTGTAACTTTTTTGCGTTATGCGGCGCGCATAGTTTGTCGCGTCTAGCACCAGAAATAGAAACTCGCGTGGTCAAGTCAAGCTCTATCTAGATTCCACGTTGCTGTATAATATTGTCCCCTTTCGTCGCGCGTTATCACGATCTGTGCGGGATCTGTGTTTCCCGTTGACGAGCGAGACCAGCCATTACTCTGCCTGTTAGTCACCACCGCCCGTGTGTGTCACCTACTCGATGACGGGGTTAAATCGTCCAACGGGCAGACTTCGCTCTACGCAGACATCGACGCAACGACGATATATTTCAGGTAAGAGACTCTAGTATTTTAGATAAGAGTAAACGAATAGTTGTGTCGATAAATTATCGAATTTGTTAAATAGATGAGCAGATAACAACAATGTATGAACGATCGACAGAAATTATTTTAATAATGAGATATATTTAAATATGATTGCAAATATTTTATATGAGGAGATCCTTTTTTAGAACCCAGTTTAGTACAGCAAGATCTATGGGGATTTTGTACCAGCGTGAAATAATTTACGAGTCGCGTCGCTTTAAATATCGCGTCACGCGACATAAGGAATTCACGTTCTCTGCATTGCTGTCACGCATCTGACGGGAACCAGAAAGAATGACTTAAAAACATTCTGCGCGAGGAAATACGGGGAGGAGTATGTATGTATCGTTTGAACGTCATATTTCACGGAGATTTAGAAAACGCTTTCGTAGCCGCATACGTCCATTTACGTCGCTTCGCAAAGTCCTCGTATGGGACACGTACAGCACAAAGGTATCGTCGGCACGCGATTAATGCTCTCCCACAAATTGCCGCGTATAGCGAAATTACGACAAATAGGTCAATTTAACGCGAGCCGTATACTTCAATCCGCGCGATTCATCCATTACCACAATTTATCACGCCAATTATCGATACAAGATTATTAACGCCGGAATTAACAATGTAACATATTGGTTCTCAACTTCAGTGTTATTGTTGGCCATTTGGCACAATTCTATCAAATTATTTTCGAAGAATTACGAGTATTCATAGAATAGCAATGTTTTTGTATTTTTAATAAATAAAAAATATCTTTAAATTTCTCTTTCTCTTTGTTTTTCATCTGTCTCATATATATATATATATATATATATATATATATATATATATTATTTTATGTACATACACTGAAAATATGTTATATTATTTCACTTGGTCAAAATTCGTGAAAAATATTACAACTGTTTTCTGCTTCTTTTTACGAGCATTTTTCTCGGCGGATTATTTTTAGCACGCGGCTTCGCCAAAGTTCATGTCGAACTCCAGTAAAACTTGCAGGAATAAAATTTATTACTGTAATTTACTAACAATTGACCTAACCTTTTTAGATATAAAACCTCGATAAAATTTATTAGAGATTGAACTAACCGCCTTTCTCTCGATTCTTTCAGTCGCGAATATATTGCCAAAGTACCCACGACCTTTTTATATAAAAGCACGTTAACACTGCGGTCATGTAACGTAACGGTGAACATCGAAATGTGACGGAATGAACGTTGTCGATTTATTGCCAAACGAGAGAGAGAGAGAGAGAGAGAGAGAGAGAGAGAGAGAGAGAGAGAGAGAGAGAGAAAGAGAGAGAGAGAGAACGGCCGGTTATCGCTTGTACCGCGCGTTATCGATTCCGGTGTGAATTGGGTATCATATGGCGGCGCTTTGAAGACGACTTTATATCGGCACGTCGTCGTCCGTCCGGTATGTTACACGTACATACGTATGTTGTGCACGGTGCATCGCCTTTCTACGTCGCCGCACTGCCATTAGCCGGGAATTGCCGTGGCGATCGTTCGCCGCTGCACATCGGACGGCCGCCGCGCGACGCTTTAAGTGGGTGGCACAGACGGCTCCGGCCTGAGTACTTTGTGCGAGAGCAAGGCGGAATTGGTTTAAGCCCCATTACACGTGGACATATACGCGAGGGCCGCGAGAGTCTCGTATACGACGACGATCGAGAGGATCGAACATCTCTCTTTCCCTCTCTTTCCCTCACTTTCCTTCTCTTTCTTTCTCTCTTTTTCTCTCTTCCTCCCTCTCTCTCTCTCTCTCTCTCTCTCTCTCTCTCTCTCTCTCTTCCTTTTTCTCCGATACTCCGTTCCGTATATGACTCTCTGCAAATGTTAACGACTCTTGTCGGTATCTTGAAAACCATCACAAAATATCGTTTACGATAATTAAGCGACGGATTGATGATGATTTCGATTATACCTCGAATATTTAATCGGAAGCTGCGGTATCTCATCAACTTACCAGTATGACAGTTACTTTGCGCGCAATGCATTTCAATAAGATAGTGGCAAATATCGTTAACGCAAGAAAGAATTAGCTATTGCTTCTTCATATTTCACATCATGCCGGAAATCATATAGCAAAATATCTTGAAATATTCTAATTTTTCTATTCTTAGAAGTTTTTTCCACTTCTCATTTGGTATACTCATATTTTATTCTTGATTCTTGACTCCTACCTCACACTCGATCGTACTTGTTTAATATCGTATTTAAAATTGAGATATAAGGTGCAAAATATGCAATTAAAGGTCGTATCGGAATTAATTTAAAATGCAAAAGATGAAATATTCAACGTCAATTTTATAATAAGTTAAATATTTTGTGGCCTTGATGTTTATTTTTTGTTATTTACAGCACGCAAGGTCGTTGTATTGTCATCAACGTAATGAGAATCAAGGTGGCAGGTAGTGGCGAAAGTAACATAATGCGTCATCATATTGAGTCTCAACAGATGATTGCGACAAGTACTAAAAATACAAAACAGTTATATTTTGTGATAACTATAATAAATAATAAAATTTACAATTAAACATTTGCGTATCGAAACAATGACTATATCTATCGAAATAGGCATTTCATGATTTATTTCATCTAATACAAGGTTCAGAATAATAAAATCATTTCGGGAATGATAAATCATTTTTTCAAAGTATTTACGGGCAATAATTATCTCTTTAGCATAGAACTTGAATATATTCTAAATTGCTTTAAATTTTCATTTTAAATATAAATTATATCATGTAAGATTAATAATGTGGAATAATACAGATAACATCGAATTGAGTTATTCAAGTAACGAGATGCCGCATCGATCGTGTATTGACGGATTCGAAACAGAACAAAATACTTGGGTTACATTTATTTCGTTGTACATAAATTATTTCGTACAAGGCTAGACTGGCTGGCCTTGATGTTTGTTTTGTTATGAAAGGTCGCCGCCCGCCGTGTTTCCACGGTGAAAAACTCGAAGCATGCGCTGCTTCATGTGTCATCGTATGTATCGTATGTATCTTGAAATACAATTATTTTCTATTTTTTTTTTTTAAACAATTGGCTACTTAGCGTGAATGATTAAGTCTCATGGTTAATTATTATAAATATATCAAATATTTAACAAAATTATATTAATATTGCGTAATTTATTAATTTCCCTTAGAAATTAATACGATAGAAATTAAAACTACAAATTGTTCTATTTATACAAATGTGATGGTTTTTTTCATGAATCTTAAGTATCTAAAAATATCTCGCATTGTGCTTTGAATTTCTTATTAATTTAAAAGTAATTTGCTTATTATTTTTGGTGCTTGTATATTATTTTATTAAAATTTTTCATTATTCAAATTTTTCTCCTTTGTATTAATTTATGAAATATTTATTCGAGTTACTTTCGAGCATATCAAGTTTTTGTCACGTTATCTTTCTGCAATATATAATAATAAAATGTGCATTGCATAAATCGATTAATATCAGGAATACCGTACGATTAATTTATTCCGATAATTAGTGTGATTATAATTAATCGTTTTTGTGCATGTCAATATAATGATCAAATTTGAGAGAATGGAGAGGAGACCTTATAAATCGAGTGATGGACAGCAATCATGAAATGAGTAAATTATTATATTTTAATCAGGTTAAAAGTAAAAATATATATAAATATAATATAATAATAAATATAAAGATCTATCATCTTGAAACGAATAAATTAAGGACAAATTAATATAGATAAATTAATATAGATATTTAATCTTGGAATTGATGTGACAGTTCATTGAACGTAACATAAACTGAATAAATTTTTATAAAACGCAAAAATAATTGATTTAAATAGTTATACTTTTTTTCTTCTATATATTTAGATAATAAATTTTGAAATTTTAGTTGATTTTTATGCTTTAAAGATTAAATATTATATAAGCTGGTAGATAAAATATAATATTTATGAATTTTTTATATGTTTTTTTTATAAATGTAATAAAAAATATAACAGTGTTAGACAATATATTAAAATAATTTATTTAATACGTTAATGTATATCAATTATGTTTATTCTTAAGCCAGCTTCTAGTTTAACTTTTTGTAGCTTATTTATAAACCTCTTAGTTATTAACAATGATTATTATTGAAATTATAATTTATATTTTGAAACAAAAACATTTAATAATATAAGATCCAATAAATATATACGTATATTTCATCATGTATCCGTTCTATTTTATACTGTTAATTAATTGCACTATTTATTGATCTCTATTTAAATTATAATTATCGAACCGCTTGTGTTTTACGATATAAAGTTTTATTCTAAATATCTCATTTAATTTTTTTATATATACGTGTAATTTAATGATTGTAAATATGGACCTAAATATGTTTTTACCTCATATTTCTTTATAATTTTACTCGACATGTTTATTTACGTTATATATATCGTACGCGTGTATTCTCTTGGAGATTCTTCCTAGAGACGCGATAAATCTATCTTTTTTTGACCCTTTTCCTCTCGGGTACTTGATCATAGAATGACCGTGGAGAACGGAGGCGGAAGTGTGAGTTTAAAAGATCCCGACACGGAGGTCTCGGATACCCAACATATAATGCTCGACAATAATGCGATTGTTCCAAGTGGCTTTAATGCGCGCTTCGCGTGATGCTGCGAACAACTCTCGAACGTGAAAGTGTACGGTGGGATTCTCAATATTATATTGCGGTGTGCGATGGCATCGGCATTTAGACAGGAACTCACTAAACACGTAATTCATGAAAGATAATCGATGAAAATATAACGCAATATGGCATAACGGTATACGGCATAACTATCCGACACATATTTTATAACTCAACCGGTACTCTCCTGTTGCCTATTGTTATGCAGATCGGACTTAGCGAGAATGTATGTAATGTCGTTGAAACACACAGCAACATATGCAAATAGGGTTTAGCGAGGTCTCTTCGAGTTTATAAGGCAGCCTTTCCTTTACACTGTAGTACGTATGACTCAGAGATGATAATTTCCAACTTGGCAACTTTCGCTCCAACGTCAAATGTAACTATCGTCATCAATACTCTCTAATTTCTTCCTTCATTTGCTTAATTGAAAAATGTCGTGCTTTTTTAAAATAAATTTTAACGTGACACAGTTCAATTCAAGACAAATATCGTAAATATTCACACGTCTGTTATTCCTTATGAAACGCAAGGAGCGTATAAAAATTGCAATTACTCGCGAGATATATTTCCTTGAAAATTTTATTTTCACATAAATAATTACATTTTAAGATACAAGAGAAAAAAATAACACAAATGATTTTTTTTATTATATGGTATTTAAATTTCCTCATGCCGTTTCTTTCTGCGATTAAAATAAGTTTCATAATTTGACATTCGGTCAGAAGAAATTTCGCGCCGGATATTCCTTATGGATTGACTTATTTCTCGGGTGAATAAAAGATATCGTTCGTTCGCGAGACATACGTATACGCGGAACGGGTGCATTCGTCTCTTGGTGGTTGTACGCTGCAATGTCGAACAACAGCCAACGGCCGATCAATGAGACCTATGGTTACGCGTAGGATCACGTACGCGTTGTCGCGGGCACGTCACGACGTTTACCGGTCGCATCGAGTTACAAGTCCCCGAGGTAATGGCTCGTACGTTATCCAACACCTCGCACTCGGTTCTCCCCTGTAGTCACGGGCTTTCTTTCTCGTCGGTTGCACAGCGTCGGTCTCGCCCCTCCGTCGATCTAGCGTCGCTGGCGATTATTGCGAAATTCGACACGCGCGATTAGTCCTAAAATAGTTCGGTGTGTGATGCGTCTCGACCCACCATTTCTGATTTCTGTGAAAGTTGCGAATTACCCACCCAGATCCGTTCTGAAAATTTTCTCTTATCTCCACATCGTTTTAAAGTCCAATACTCCCGGAAAGAGGAAACAAAAATCATCGATCTTCTTCCATCGTCTTATTTAATTTTCTCTCGCAAGTTTTATTAACTTGCGAATAGCCGGAGTTCGCGAGAGGTTGACAGTTGGATACCAGACGCATCGGCATTCGCAATAACTTAAATTGCGGTAGATTATGTTAGAATGCGACGAGAGAATAACGGGAATGCGGTCGGAGTATGCCGGAGTACAGAAAGTACAGGCAGATTGCAATGTATTCATAGAGCGGATTTTCCGCGACACTTTGGTGTGGCATCCGCGCCATAAACGTGGTAACAAGATCATCAACGAGATCCCGAGAATGACGCGCGAAGCTGAGGTTTCCCCGCCTCGAAATACACAGAAACATCTCGCTCCTCGGCGAGAACGCATTATCTCAGTTTTAACGAGTCTGTCGTGTAAATGCGAAACGCTGTGCGGAAGGTAGTTCACAAAATCGCGAGAGGCTTGGTGGCAGACTACGCCGTGAGCCGACCGCATCTTCGGTATCTCGGAGTAGAGTTAATAAGTTTTAGTTTGTTCTATTACATATGCTACACGCGGCGTAGTTGGACGTAGTTAAATTAAGGCTGTAAGATATAGATGAACGTCGGCAAATAATTATAATTATAATTAGTTCTTGTAACAAACGGGGATATAAATTTTCGGGGCTAACTATTAACTATCGGCAGAATGTAGGAGCGATGGGTAACGATGGGAAAATTTAATTCGTACTCCCGAATTTTATTGTAATTAGCCAGCCCGCGATTAGCGCGGGCTAATAATAAACTCGCGAAACCTCTCATTAGCATGTTTACAACGCGTGCGATGCCGCATCCGCATAACAGAGGAGAAGTTGGAAATTTAATTCTAATAGAGCGTGCCTCCCTATCGTATTAACGTGGCGATTTTTTTTTTTTTTCACGAATGTGAATATTCACGCGGTGTTCACGTGAATATTCAGCATTCGAACTGGCTGCGCTGTAAAAACGCGGAAATGTAAACGCGTGGTTGTAAACGGGGATTAAATGAGTTGGCGTGTCTCTCTCTCTCTCTCTCTCTCTCTCCCGCCATTTGTCTCTTTTTCAACAAAAATATAGATACAAGGTACGAACGCGTTAGCTCGATCACAGCCTGACCCAGAATTTGCGAGATGCAAAATATCGTCTTTGCGTTTCACGGACGCAACGCACGCGGCAGCGGAATCGAGAATCCCCTACGCGCGATCGATTACCGGGAATTGTCGGCACGGTAACGATACCGAGCTACGATTACAACGATTTACGACTTGCGGCCAGCAACGAGGGGATTTATTGCGATTTATTGCGGACATCCGCGAAATGGCCTATAGCCATTCTCCGCCGCACGGTCAGTAAATGGGAAGAATGGAATTTTGCATTGTGCGCGCCCACATAAAGCGCTGATGCGGTCCACGCATCGCAAAACTGCACGCACGCAAACCCGTCGTTTCTTCCTCCGAAGTCTCCTCCTCTCCTCCCTCTCCCGCGGGTTCGCGCGGAAGTGAAGAGCAAACCGCGCCGCGCCGCGCCACGACGTTTCAATTGATACGTAAACGCGCCGCGCGTTCCAATATTGACGACGATAAAATATTACGATGCTCTCGTATCGAGTATCTCAGATACCCTCAACCGTCAGCCCCGCGCGTGCCGTATTTGCGGAACGTTCTCCGTCGCTTTTTAAATATTTGCATTTCCGCCGCTTGTACATCCGCTCGCGCGTGCAATGTGCCCGTGCCTTTAATTCCCCCCCTCCTCCCCCTCCGCTAAACTTTCTCGCGACATTAACGCACAGGGTATATATTTTCATTCCCAACGAAGGGCGAGCTATTTGAAGTATAAATAGAACCGGGAAAATATCCGCGAGCCAGAGGCCGCAAATGGTGAACGCGCGGGGAAAAATATCTGAAATGGATCATCGGACCACCTGCCTCGTGTGGACGCGCATAATGCACAAACAGCGGACAGATTTAGACGGGCTTCATCGCGATATCTATCGAGGCTATCGAGAATTCAATTTCCACTCGAGTCTCGAATCCGCGGTAGCATTAATCCTCGTAATAGGGTGCCATTTTTCATAACGCGGATTAGCAGGGGATGGAGGATGCTTTATGTTCACTTTACACTCATCACTTTGAATTCGCGGATACGATGTCTTTTATTCACGCAAATGGAACTGCATATTTAAATAAGTTTTTATATTTCGATTTATAAAGCTGGCATTGCACAAGAAAATAATAATATCCATCTATCCATAACATCCCCATCCCTCTAAAATTGAAATGAAAGAAACTGTTGAAATTGTAAAGGAAACGTTATGAATTGGTAACGAGCATTTGTAAGAAATTAAAAAAAAGAATTCAAAATACTTAAAGTGATTTTATATGCGATAAGTATCTATGCAAAAGAATGCAGAATTATTATCGCGCAGAGGAAAAAATGTTTTTTAACCGAGTCTCGACACCGAGTTAGTCGTGTCTTTATATTCTGCTTTACACTTTGCGCAAATTACTCTTTTACGACTACGTTCCCCTCATATGCATCTCATACAACCGCCGTGGATTTTGTCTGTTTTATTGCGGCTTGAAGGAACTATCAAACTGCGGAGCTAGCAGCGTTAATTACTACTTTCTTTATTAAAGTGGAGATTAAAAGCGCGGAGTATAAGCGTAGCGCGCGTCAAAAGGATTAATAAACAATTTCCTCGAATTTTTAACAGACGCGCGTAATGAGAACACGTGAAAAAGGAAGATTCGGAATTTAAAATGTCTTGTCGGCTCCTTTAATCCGCGCGGTAAAATCCCGAAGTGCGACCCCGCGAACGGAAATTACGACGCGCGAAGCATCCTTTTTGTTGCCGAGCGCAAAACGTTGGTCGTCGCTCAGGATAAAGAGAATTCGTTGGACCGAAAGCGAACTATTTTCTAGCGAGAAAATTGGAGGAAAGAGTTCAACGTTCCCTCCGGGGTGAGAACGACGGAAGACGGACGAAAGTCGACGAATCGTTTCCAGGATGCGTTTAAATTGTATTGCGTCGTCGGTTTCTCGTCCGACCTGCCGGAGATTCATCCCTCGCGGATAATCGCGGCCGTGCTATTAGGAAGTTAACAACGATTACGCCGATCTTGCGGAGTCGCGAACGAGCGGCAAGTCCGTCGCGTCGCGATGCATTAGCATAATCGAATCGCGAGCACCCTGATTGGCCATTGCGAGGCGACGACCTCTTTCCCTTCCCGACTGCTCCACGCTGCATCTAATCCACGATAAAGGATGAAGCGCTGTCCTTTTGTACAAGAGAGATGCGATTTACCGGGGGAGACAAAGTTTATTAAGCCTCCCTCGGTGGAATAATTATTATCAAATCCGACATAATTGACCGAAGCTTGGCCGGGCTGCGACGCGAGCGCGAGCGAGCGCGTTCGCCGCGTTCTTCGTTTAAAGCTTCGCCGAAACTAAAGCCCGTAATTATCCGTGTAAAATCCGATTGGTGCAAAACTGTTGAGTTAAGCGTGTGTGTCGGAGAGAAAAGTTCTCGAGCGGTAATCCGACGGATGGTAATTCGCCCATTCGTAAGCGCGTTTGAGCGGCAACGTGATTAGAGCCTCGGAAATTTATTCGCCCGGCACGATTTCGTATACTTTTACTCGTTTAGAGCGAGGTCCTCCTCCCTCGCGCTCACGAGAACGAAGGAGGAAGACGCGATGGCTCGCGTTCCGCGTGGAAAGTATATAACGGACGCTTTAAATTCGCGCGCATCCCTCCGTCTCTTGCCTCAGCAGATGCCGAGAAAAAGTTGCGATTCCTAGCACGTTTCGGCCGTCCGAGCCGCTCCCTCCCCCTGAGAGTTTACGTCGAGGTTGTAAAGTCCTAATGATGAGAGCCAACCGTCTCTCCCTCTCTCTCTCTCTCTCTCTCTCTCTCTCTCTCTCTCTCTCTCTCTCTCTCTCGCGGACAAAAGCGGACGAAACGCGAGAGTGGAGTCCGACTTCACCGGGCGTAAGTCAAACGAAACGAGTCTCCACATAATTTCTTCGTAAACTCGGTCGTTCAGAAATCGCATTTTCGAAACCCGCGCGACGTGCCCCGCCATGCCGCGCCGTTTGCCTCGATGTGTAATATCCGTGTAATTTCTGCCAGCTCAATTTTCATTGCCATTTGTGTGCGGAAATGAGTCTCGCGGCTAGTCACACGTGACGATTGACACGGGCCGCTGCCGCTGATGATGTCTCTCGCGCTGGCTCGCTAATATCGATGGTATCTGCTGGAACCGGACGTCCGCGCGCGCTGCATCGCCGTGTTATACGCGAAAAAAGAAGGGATTTCGAAATGCGAGAGACTGCCATTTGCGATAGTAGTCGCTCTGCGGAAGACGGATAATCTCGTTTCGTCTAGTTGCGTCAGTAGTTTCTCTTTCCGCGTCACGTTATAACACACAAGTCAGACGACGACGAATTTATATACAGAATTCGTAACTCTAATTGACATAGTTTTTAACATTTGGAATTGACTTATTTTCTCGCGGATGTGTGGTGAGTGTACGTCTAGAAAGACTTTTATATATATCGCGACTGTTTAACATTTTCAGGATTAAAGTTTAAATTTCTACGGCGACTTATAATTTCATCAATGTAAATATGAAAAGGAGAGTACATATTTGAAGTAAGAGGAAATTTTAAAAATTTTCTCTGACGGTTTCACGAAGCAGAACCGTCGTCCGTTTTCCTGCCCTCGAAACATTAAGATATTAACATGTAAGCTTTTAGGAAAGAGGGTTTCATTGCATTTAACAATTCTCTTTTACAATTCCGTCAGAGCGTCTATTTTGCTGCTTAAGCGCGTATTAGCGCTTTTCTACGTTGTCCACACCAGCGTGACGTTAATTTCACGTTCCCGAGCGAAGGAGGCTATGTATCAACGGAATTAGCGAATTATGCTTAAGCGTCGCACCTAGACATCTTACACCACTTCATCTTAACCAGCCGAAGGATAAGATGGGAACAGGCGTCTGATAATTAGACGCTTCTACCCGGCTGCGAAGTAATTAAGTAGCGATTAAACCGACGACTGTCAATTAATAGCACGAGGCGACATCAAGGCCGTGAATTTGAAGCAAAAGGACGCGACGGAGCGAGACATTAACGGGGGAGAGGGGGAGAGGGGGAGATGGAGAACAAGAGCGAGAAAGGACACGGAAAGGAGCGGTGTCTCGTTCCCGTGTGCAATCCTAGCGGAAGATCTCGTTATGTCGATTTTGCCCGTTTCTGTAACGGCAGAACGGGCTGGGCCGAGTCGTACGCGTGCGAATGAAACGGAATGGCCGCGAATTTCCGTGCGAGAACACGTTCCGCAGGGACGTCGCCGCCGTCTCTCATCTCTCTTTCCCTCCCTCCACCTGTCTCTCTCGCTCCAGTAACCGGTATGACCGGCCGATCACGCGGCTTTTCGCACAATGCAATACCGTCGCCATCGCCGCCGCGCGGAATGACAATACACGTCGCTCTTTCGGTTTAATTAAAGGCGTAATTCGCCAAATGTTGCCGCCGACGGTCACCCGGCCTCCGTTGTATCGCTGACTTCGCCCCCCGTCTCTATCTCGAAGCGCTACACACGCGAGCGAGGAACGTATGCGTTGCTTAATGGAGCGGCTCTGTAATGGTACGACACTTTGCACTCGCGACGGTACAGCATGTTAAATAGCATTATCGCCGGATCCAGGAGTCGAATACGGCCGGGGACCGGGACCTGAGGGTGAATCGGTGATGGAAGTTAAAACCCCCGTCCCTTAGGAAGTATAGTAACCGAGCGTGAGAGTAATGACGACATTTTCCGGCAACTAAGAGTATTATTATAGAGGAGAAAAGTGTTAATACGAGTAAGTGGAAACGGCGAAATTGCCTAATATAGCGGCAACATGACTTCGAAACGGCTCCTCGTCACTCTCGTTTTAGAAGTCAAGAACTATAAAGAGCAGCAAAAAACCACTTAACTCTCGATGCTGCCGAATCGATTTAACGGAGTTATAAAATGTTTTATTCAGCTCGTTTCAACATTTTTGAACGTCGGAGCTGAGCTTTAAATCTTCGATCCGGCTCACTCCCCGGTGTCTCGTTAAAACTGTAACGTTAACTGTAGCGCATTGTTAGCACAACCGCTATTATGCGAATATGGCATGACCGCGACGGATCTGGACAACCCTGCAGCCACGCCTTAGGTGAAAATTACACCAGATCCCTGCGGCGCAATGCCAGCGTCTGGCGAGGCTGTTATATGAGAAGCCATTACAAGCGTGCGCAAGTTGCCTGCCCCGGAAATAAAATGAAGACCATGATTTAGTCGAAGAGAGCACCTCTCGGCATTCCACCTTCCACGAGATTCTCGGGCTAAAGGAGGCACTAAGCGGTCGTCTAATTCGAGAATGAGCGGTCTACCCCCCCCCCCCCGGGGCCATCGTACGTACGAGGGATCTTTATACTCACCAGACGCCCGAGGGATTAT
Source organism: Pogonomyrmex barbatus (assembly GCF_055798465.1). Lineage (NCBI taxonomy): Eukaryota > Metazoa > Arthropoda > Insecta > Hymenoptera > Formicidae > Pogonomyrmex > Pogonomyrmex barbatus. Next base: position 3,971,746 of record NW_028297193.1, read on the forward strand.
CTAATTATCAGTTTAGCCAAGTGTCTGCATGCGCGAACGCGCTGACAGTCTAATTTCCACGATAGCGGAGCGATGGTTCGACCTCACGGAGGGTTTTTGCCGATCCTCGCGGACATATTGCGGTGAACTTTTGGATCTACAGCCGTAAGTAATCGTCTTATGGCGCAGTCAGCTCCGAATGGCGGATGCATACGGCAAAGCGAGTAGCCGCGCGTCGTGACGAGAAATGATGATGGAGCGACTTTGCTATTTTTCTTTTTACGCGGTCCGCGGTCCGATTCGATCTCTCTTGGAAATGCATTTACATCTGAAAGAAGAAGGCGGAATCAGTGAAGCGGTAGATTATCAAGACTGATGCCGCGGTGCCGCGTTTCACACCCATCGCCATATATCCGTAAAGAAATCAGCTTTAAGTATTACGAGTATTGCGAGAACCTTTGACGTTACACTGAGAGGGATATTGAGCGACACTCGCTACCGAGTTTTCAACGAGAGATTTATATTAGACTTGGCATTGGGAAAAAGAATGAGGAAACATTTTGCGATAATTTTTTTAACGTTGTATTTTAATATCTTAAGATAATAATTAATAATAATAATAAATAGGATATGTAAATAAGAAATAATAATAATATATTAATTATTAATTAATTAATTATAATAATTAATTTTATTCATATTAATAATTATTAAATAGAAATGCACGCGAATTTAATTAGTCAATAATCCTTTTATTAGGATTGTATTTTATAATCCTTTTATTAGAATTGTATTTTAAAATCAAAATGTAGATGACGTACATTTGAGAAAAAATATATGGGATATATTTTAATACATCGGAAATAGATATTTTATATGTATGTAACATGTCACATGCCTCGATAGTGCTCGTCTCCCATTGAATTGCCCACGATGGAAGTTATCGGGCGTTTCAAGATAGATGTTCCAATTGCGCGAAATGAAAGTACAAAAAGTTACGATAGAAGCGGAAGGGCGGCGATAGAGGAACTGGCAAAAGGAGCGGCCGATCGTTCTTATGCAGAATGCGAATCGAACGACAAATTCGCAGCTCGCCATCTGCGGTTCCGCCCTCTGTTCCTCCCTGTACATTTTCTCGTCCGGCGGAAGTCAGCCTGGCGTTTTTCATTCGGCGACATCGACTTTCGCCCATCGTCTTTTGAACGCGGCACTCTTCTTCCCGATGCTCGAGTCAAAGGCGGTTGGTCGGTATCGAAGCTCTCGGAGCGAATTCTCGAAGCCGCGCATAAAGCGGAGGATAGAGCTTTGCGAGTGGCAAAAAGAGAGAGACAAGAGAGGAAGATGAGGCTGAAGAGGAAGCGCCGGAAGACCGGGAGAGGAAGTGAGGAAGAGAACCAATGCGCGGATCCATTCGACTCTAAAAGGGGGGGATCCATCGCTGCCGCCGCCGCCTCCGCCGCCGCGTCTATGGGATACGATGATGAAGTTATTCCGTTCTCTCTCCCTCAGGAAGTGACGTCACATCTCGATGTAATAAACACGAATATAAATGGTTCCTGCGGCCGGTTCCGACGGTAACGCAGACCGACTTAATCGAATCGCGACGGAACAGGAAACTCGAAGTGAACGGCAACGACGTCGTCGACCTTGTCGAATAAATAGGCGTCGACGTCCGACATCTTCAAAAGTCTCCCGACACGACGCCGTATAAATCTTCGTGTAACTCACTGCGTCGCACACGTCGAGATGGATAAATTTGCGCGTGTCGCAAATTCCACGGAAGTTCCATGGCAGATTCAAGAAAAGGGATGCAAAAAATATTAAAATTTCGTTAAGCTTATAAAAAAAAAAGAATTGAAATGCTAATATAATGGATTCTCATCCACGGCATTAATTTTCATCATACATTTCATACATTTTCAGTGACGCGAAAAAGAACGAGCGCCGCCTTGAGAAGCACGGAACATTGCAAGAAGGGAAATAAAGTGCGAGCGCACACTTCTCCCTGGGAGTGACTTTTTCATCGGTGCTAAACCACTCCGTAGAGAGACGAGGACACGGACCACCGTTTACTGTATCCGCGGACTAATTTTCCATCTCACTCTGTATCTCGCGAACGTAGCTGAAGGATGGCTTCAGCCCACGCGGAGTGGCGGAGTGGCGTTGCACGTAAGGGTGGTCGGAAGAAGGAGCGACAAACCTCGAGAGCCATTCCTCACAAAGGAACGAAGGAGGCGAGCGCAACAATTATAAACATGGTAGCAATTACTGAGAGCTCGCGTGCGCAGTCTTTCTCTCTCTCTCTCTCTCTCTCTCTCTCTCTCTCTCTCTCTCTTTCTCTCGATGAACCACGACTCGGGTGTCGTGACCGCAACCGCGGAAGAAGCCGACGACGCTCTTCACCGCTGCCAGGAGGTTCCGAACATCTACCCTCTCGCAACACCTCTGGCGCGCGGAGTACTTTTCACCACCCTCGCAATTGAGCCGGCGATATATGAGTGTGCCCACCCTGAAACCGAGTGGTTTCTTGGTCGCGTCATATGCGGAAGAGTTTGTTTTCACTGTCTTCTATATCAGTCACAATCGTGCGCTTCGGAGTTCTGTTTCCCGCCCAGAAAGGGAGAAATAAGGGTTGCCGAAATAAAGATCGCGATTGGGCGCGTAAACTTTAACAGCGTTCTCGCGCCGCGCGACGACCACAACGCAATTACACTCAGCACGCTGCCAAACGTGAAGAGCAAACGAATTGGCCACTCGTCGCTCTTCACATACACACACATACATATACCGCTACAACCTAGATTCGTTATCGTTACGTCACGAAATATGACCCGGTGAGAATTTTATGAAAGTATTTTCGGTATTGAGATTTAAAAATTTTTATGTTGCACATTTCCCATTGGCGTATTTTGTCGCCCATTGCGTTTGCCATATTTGCGCACTTTATACCGCGTACAGAGTATATTATGTTTACGGTTTAACGATAATTTGTGTAATTATACATATATTATCTTGCGCTTGAGAGAATCCGTTTCAGAGTACACAATAACTATTTACCATCGCACGATGTAATATCTGTTTTATTATACTTTAGTCCAAAAGTAATTGCGATATTAATGAATGCGTTATGTTTTGTGTCGGTGCAGAAATTATTTACTCGATTAGAAATCATCTCGATATAATGATTACTTGAGACACGATGTTGAGACACGTATTAATTGTTATATCTGCAACCCCTACTTAACACACTTCAAATCTTTCAGTTTAAAAGACAGTCACAATATCGACAAATGGACAGTCAAAAATTCTGTGGAAAAAATGACGAAAAAACGTTTCGGCTGTTTTTCGACGGAAAAAACGAACATCGTTGCGCTGTTTAGACAGATCTGTTATTCTCACTGCACCGATTGACTGCACGTCAATGCGTCGAGTAAGCCGATGCGAATTGTCGATCAGATGCCTATGCGTGGACGATCAATGTTCAAAAATTGTTGGTTTTACTCGACGAGTCGTCCTTTATTTTTCGTATTTGTTGATCACTCTGGTTTCTCGATGAAAGCTAATAAAAACGGATATACAGCAGGGATAGCGGAAATAATTTTAAAACCTTCTATAAAACGAGACTTGAAAAATTTTTGTTTAGACAAGTGCCCTAAAACTATCTACAAATGATTCATTCGTCAATTTAAAATTTCTTTCTTTAACAAAAATATAGAGACAATAAATCTTTGGATAATTATAAATAACTATGGATCAAGAAATCTTGAGAAAAACTTATAATTTATTTTTTCGTTTTAGATTAATTTTATTATATAATCTTAGCTTATTCAGTGTCTCGATTTAACATATCACAAGAATAGCACGTAATTGCAAAAAGTAACTTGTGACGGAAAATCAATATTATATCAAGTTAATTATTATATCTCGTTAAAAAAAGATTGAAATCTTTATTCGGAAAAAAAGGAATGGAAGTTTTGGAATATTCAGTATACTATAGATAAATTTGCATACGTAAAGAATAAACAAGAGCCACACGGAAGAATGGTTCCGCGTAAAACTTTAAGCGGATAAATTTCTTCGCGCTCCTCTTTATTTTATTCTTTGTGATTACAATGATGGTATTAAACTGGCCATGATGGACCATCACACAAATGTGTGGTCACATTCATACACAAAGAAACCAACATGATAGACTGAAATGCGTGACGTAGAGACAAATCGGATGTCGGTCCTCCAGGTATCGAAAAGACATCGAATGTATCGGAGCCGATTTGATCGAAATTTCAATGGTCGCCGTTCTTCCGATAGAGTGAATGAAGAAGAGGAAGAGAGAGAGAGAGAGAGGGAGAGAGAGAGAGAGAGAGAGAGAGAGAGAAAGCAAACTGATGCGGAGTTGATCGGTATTGACAGCAAGTAGGCAGGTAGTACGTATGGATGCGTCGTATGTACAATGTATCTCGTTTGGCGTTTTGTTCTCCGTCATTCTTCGTGATTCCCCAAAGCTTCGTATGAGAATTTGATAAGGCGCCATGGTGGTGATGCTCGAAACGCAGCTCGTATTCATGAATCCAACATTAAAGTATCGTTGCTCGCGAGATAGAAAGAGGCTGAGATTGTAAAATGCGTTACAACCCCGATGATTTTACCTCAAAAATTGATTGCGTTACCATTTTTGCGTGTAATGTTTGGTTGATAAACAACATTATATTTAATTTGAAGATCATAGCGATCGTAAAGAGATTGGATATCTATCGTGCGTTACGATTGAATGTAATTGAATGTAATTTACAAGTGGTACCGAGAGACAATTAGATAGATCTAGGTTGCGAGGAGAAAGTTTCGGAGGCGGGTAAAGAGAGAATTTAACGTGACGAGTTAATACTATACGTCTTCCTCGAGTCTCTTTCTGTTTTCTCGCGACTCCGTTCCGCTTCCTTTTTCACAGCTGCGGCGAAGACGAGGGAAGGATCGGTAAAATGAATCGTATCGCCTCGAGGAAAACGTATCTCTCATATTTTATTCCCGTTGCTTTTTACCCGTCGCTTTTTTTCATCATGGTTTGATTTGAACCTCCCTCCCCTCGAAGTTGCGGGCGGGGCACGCATATAGCCCGTAGCTGTTCTAACGCGGAGAGACCGCCTGAAGGAGAGCGCGGGAATTACGGGAAAGAGAAAGAAACGCGCGGGGAAATTTGCGTCTCCCGCGCGGAATGACGAATGAGCTGCTTTATCCATTCTGCTCTCAGAGATCGTCCTGACTATTAAAAGAAAAGGGATGCGCGAAATTCAACGCGGCAAACGTGACGAGCTCCTTCCTCTCGTTTGCGATTCCGCGCGTACGCCCGCGCGTGTCGCGCGCCGGCTGTTGTTGCTGACTTTTGGCATAAAATATTCATCATTGGCCGTACGATTTAAATAATGCAAGAACGAGACGGCAGCCATTTCGGCAGAAGGCCGTGCCTCCGCCTCTCTGTGGTTTTCACGAAACTACACAGATTTGTAAGAGAATTCGCGGCTACTTTTTCAACGATACTTTTCTTATCTTGGGGTTCGACGACCCCTCGTCTAGTCTCTTTCGCGGCAGGTACCGAATCGATAACGGAGGGATAATCCAATACGGATGCAAGCTACTCTCGGAACAGAATGGAAAAGTATCGGAAAGTCTGTGTACGTATTACCGGCTAATCTCGTGTGGCTGTATATCGATCGGTATCCGACCAAAGTTATTAAGGCTCGCCGATTCCGCTACTGTAAATCTCGAAGAAACGAATGGCGAACCAATGGAAAACACAATTTTCCGACAATCTGCTTTCCTAGCGGATGAGAAGCAATCAAGCGTCGCTTAAGAACACGATCCGTCCGTTTTATGATCTCGTGGCGAACGGCGAGATTGAACGACCTGCGAAAATCCAGCCGCCGCCGCCGCCGCCGCCGTCGCCAAATTCGTGATATCTCCCCTCCGCCATTCCGATCAGATCACGTTCCTTCGAAATTTCGTAATTCGTAATTTCGTTATACGTTTGTTTACAACGCTTGTCGAACTCGTTATAGTTGAGCGATTCCCGTGTATCCCCCGTATCTGAATTTATTACCCTCGTATCAGCAATGCAAATGAAGACACATGTATGTGGTAACTAAGCGCGTACGTATATATGCATATAACACGGTATGCGTCACACGGTATATATAATATGTGTGTGTGTGTGTACACACACACACACACACACACACACACACACACACATATTTATATTTATTGACTAAAACTCACCAATGCAAATGGAGACTCACGCACATCCGGATAACGTATGTCCGTACATGTATATTATATTCATGGTCTAATTCAAAATTTATTCATAGGATAATCTTGTGGAAACGGATAGATACGTATCCGGGCGTAATGTATATTTGAATATTTATATACAATAGCTCTAGAATATTAATTGCGATGTGTGTGTTTTAGTCGAGTTTACACGGTTACGCCCGCGTCAAGGGTGCAATTTGACGTGCGGGTCGGGACCTGTGTGCGCGCCGGATCATCTATTTATCTTTATATGAATTTCGCTTCCACCGTTATTTCGGTGAAAGTCGCTTTATCGCCTCGTTTACCGTCGGCATGCAGTTCGACGAGTTATTGAATCAGGAATAATCGATAATTGTTTTATAATTGCGCGTCTATCTCGCCGAGGAGTGACGATCGCAGCGCGCGGTTTTAGATAAATGAAGTTGAACGGAGGAGAACCTATTCTGAGTTTCCTGAGACCGGCGGTGAGACAGAAAGGTGTAACGAGAGTAGTTTACTGCTTAATCGGAGTTTCTCGAGGAGATTTCGCCAACTACTCCAATTAACCCGCCGTAAAATCCGATTGTGAATAGGTTCAAGGATAAATTTGGTGCAATATCGATTAACCGTCTAGCTGTCAGATCGTGAGAGCGAATAAAGGATCCCTGTAATAGCGCCTGCTAGAGATTCGGTCTATTAATTGCGGCACAACTGCCACGATATGAAGAAGACAATTATATTAATATGGAGTCACTTCTACCGGATTGCTTAAACTCGACTAGACTTCCTGAAGATATCGATTTTGTCAATCGCGAGCAAATAAAACGTGATGCACGTATGTACCTATCATCCGTGTTTAAGCGCGGTCAGCAAACGTTTAATGCGAGATTGACCGACGGACGCAGTTTGCGCTGCAGAGAGAGAGAGAGAGAGAGAGAGAGAGAGAGAGAGAGAGAGAGAGAGAGAGAGAGAGAGAGAGAGAGAGAGAGAGAGAGAGAGAGTCGCTATGATCGTTCAGGGTCCCGCGCAGGAAGCGGCCGAGGGCCTTGATGGGCGTCGTTATGCCTTTGTGAATGGCTATGGGACAAATTACATTGTGGGCGGCGCGGGGAATAGGGGAATATTTTTATAAGTTGGAGCACCGAAGAGAAACAAACGTCTGAATGCCGGATCCACGCCTAGAAGGCGTGAGTATTCAGAATCGTTGTATTAATTTGTACTACCTCTCACATATATTTATCTCTATTTTTTTGGATCGGATAGTAATCAGATTCTTAATTCTTTTTTTTCAAGAATATATATTATATTATATTTTTTTCTTTTTAAAGGAATGAAGATAATACTAGATATGTAAGTAACTTATACATATTCGTGATAATGTTGGAAGTTAGGAATATTATAACTTAGATGCAATCGTAGCTTAAGGGCAATAGCAGTCTTCAACTACATATTTCATCACGCATGTGGAGAATTCTCTAGAATATATTTCAAAATCTCGGAGCATGACGACAACATGTAAGAAATATTTTACTCGCCCGTCGATCATCTCACTGTATTTTCCGACAGTCTCTCATCTATCATTACATCGTTCGTATATTGAGATATCTGCTTTGAGAATAAAATTTGTCGGTTGAAGTTAATCGTCATCATTTTATTGTCATAGTTTTGCTTACATTAGCATCTTCTGGCGCAAATTGTTGTAATATTCTTACGATCGCTATCTTCTTACCGGATAAATCGGTTCCTCGTCGTATTCGTACTTGTACTTGCCAAAGGGTTGGATATTGTGGATATTGTTTACCGCCAAATTTGCATACACACGGGGGTTTCGCGGTCCGGGCACGTAACGCCCGTATCGAGACAGAACGAGAGCTAGAACTGGATTGGGTGGTGGATGTACTTTGCTGTTATAGCTATCGTCGTTCAGAGTATGACTGAGGAAGCGATCGAGGGCTTTGATGGCTGCTGTAATGTCTTGCGGCCTGCGACGGTAATATGTTTTAATTTTTCCATGATACGGTGATCTATCGTTATCCAGCTCCTCCGTCAGGTATCTGTCGTCGAGTACTTGGATATCCTGATACGCGAATTGTTGAGGTATGTGGTGGTAATATTCCCGGACACTTCGAGGCCCCGATAACATTGTCGTCGTCGTTATCGTCGTCGACGGCGGAGGCGACGGAGATGTGCTTGGCACTTTCGCCGAAAGCCAAATATCATCCCGGTGAATCTCCGTTGGGAATCTTCCAGTGCCAAAGAAGAAAATATAGTATTATATGCTTTTTTTCTAAAATAAATATAGCGAGATTTTTTTATCTCAAAATGTGTAAGTTGATATATTTTGAAATCTCGTCTTATCAGGATTTGCAAAAATCTTTAATTTAGTTGAATTTCTTTTAACATAATTTTTACATTTATAAATTTTTCTTAAATATTTCCTTAAGAAATTTATTGCTGGAAATTAAAAATTTGCGATAAATAATTTTCAACTTTTTGACGAGAGAAAATTCATGGCAAACTAATAAAGAAGTTCCGTTGAAATTTTACACAACGTGATGCACGTAAATTACGCTTTGTATAAATATATTTATTAGATACTTTTATATAATTTAGAAAAGAATATTTTAATACCTCTGAGGACTTATCTGCGATTTCTGCCTGCGATTACTCAAAGTCGACGCGGACTGAAGTCCCATAGGACGTTCTGTCTCTGCATCTCTGGACACGGAGCCCTGGAGCTTCTCCAGATTGCTGCCGATCGTATGATGATCGTCGTATTGATAATTCCGATGCTTCGAAAACTGAGAATTTGCAGCTGGCAGATAACTGTGCCACGGACGCGATACATTAGTCAAATTCAAGGATGCCTTAGTCGTCAGTATGGCACTCGTCAGGCAAACGCGTGTCACCTACATTTAAGCAAGGATATATCTATCAGTTGTATTCGCGTCTTTCGACGTCGCATTCTCGCCATGCCGTTCCGCTACGACGGCACAATGCCAGACTCATTTTAGGAGCAGGGTCGATGCACCTAAGCACTCTGAGCGAAAATGTACGAGCCAAGTTCACGGCACTGGTAGCAAATTTCGAGACTATCCGAATTTTCGACTTCGGAATTCTCATATCGCGATAAACGAAATCATGCTGTTAAAAACGTAATTAGCTTCACTTCTCGATTGGTATACTGTTAAAGAATGTATGTAAAATGGCATGAACGATAAATGTAAAAAATATATAAATATAAAAAAAATCATAATTTATAATAGAAATATAATCGCCATTTAAACATTAAATTAACATTAACTTAACATTAAATTAACAATCGCCATTTAATTAACACATTTTCGTTATCGTATGATTTTTACTTATCATGTAACTTTCTTATATTTTATAGTATATTTTACGGTGTAAAATGCACAGTATTATTTTCTTCGGACTGATATATTTATACACTGATATTTGTACACTGATATCATCTTAATTTCGTACGAACGCATTGTAAGTCGCGAAACGCGATAATTTGGATGTTTCGGAACTGTCGTTACCAGGCAGACAATGCCGATTTTCTTGGCGACGATCATCCTCCTTCTATTTCGTAAAAAGGACTAAAACGTCGACACGCATTTTGCGTGCCATTTATATAGCGTGTCGTCGCGCCCGCTTAAGAGCCAAGTCTTGTCCTGGCCAGGAAATGCGTAGAGCGACGTTATTCCCGTCTCTGTTCTTTACACGGGGATTTCTACGCTTTCCCCCCTATTTTCTGTGTCAAGACCGCGTATATGCGCCATTCACGCGAATTGCGAAGAGTTATAGGAACTTTCCTTTTGTCTCCGAGAAGACAGTCATGAGACGAATTCTGCATGACGAATAACTTCTGCTTTATTTAAGTTTCTTTTGTCGTTTCGTTTTATTCATTCAAAACGGCGAAGTTTCGTCATATGGAGATTTACAGATGACTTTTCAACGGTTTAGAGTCCAAAATATTTTTATTGTTCGGAAAAATATGTTTTGTGCGAAAGAAGAAAAACAAGATTAGAATTGTATTGAAGTTTATTAATAATGGTTATTAATAAACACCGATTCTCTCTACTTAGAAAGATAGACAGAATAAAAATTTACGTCAGTTTATTAAAATCAGTCGTCAAATAAATTATTTATGCAAAATTTGTAAATTATGCATTAAATTAATTAAAAATAATTCTAAAATATTAAAATTTCGGTCTCATTCAAACAATACATAGGGCCGACAAAATGGCGGTTCTCGTTCGATAGCTTCGTTTTAATTCGTAGTTCTCCTCCAGAGTGCACAATGTTACGGTCGGTATCTTCTTGTGATCTCTGGTTCAGAATTCAGCGATCACAAGTGACTTTACGATTTCTTCTTTCATCGACTGCTGGTACACGAATAAATGATCTACTTATTCTAGAGAATCTAGATATTTTTGTGATTGGTTATAAAATTGCTAGTTCCAGTTCTAGTTCCAGCAACGTAAACATAGAAACATTATGGTTCTGAGAACAAGCCTGAAGCTTGCCTTCCCGCCAAATTCTCATCGGTCTTGTTTTTGAGATTAGATGCTTTAATTTATCCAGATATTTTGTACATATGTTACGTGTTTTCGCATAATTCATCGAAGAAATGGATGCTGCTCCTTCGCAAGCTACTCAAGCACGCGTACGAGATGAAGTCGGGGTCAAGTGTCAAAAGTTATTCCAAGATTTCCTGGAGAGGTAATTTTGTATAGGTTGATTATTTTCAATATCACAGAAATTCTGGAATAAATTCAATTTTATTCAAGCTAAAGTTGACAATCAATAATATTGTTTTCTTCATTGAAAATTTAATGTATTAAATATTAATATATAAATATTATTTTAATATATTAAAATATTGTAGATTTAAGGAATTTGAAGTCATCAAGTATTTGGAACCAGCTAAAGAACTTGTTAGTCCAGAACGCTGTACACTAGAGGTATCTTTTGATGATGTAGAAGCATTTAATCAGATGCTTGCTACAACTATAATTGAAGAATACTACAGGTTGTATAATTAGTATATTATTTTTTTTCATTTATGAGAAATAAAAATAAAGATTGTTTGTTTCAGAGTTTATCCATTTTTATGTCAGGCAGTATGCAACTTTGTTAAGGATGTGGGAAATTTACAAAAGGATAAGGAATGTTATATCAGTTTCATTGAAGTACCTATTAGACATAAATTAAGAGAGTTGAATACATCGCTGTTGGGTACTTTGAGTCGTATATCTGGACAAGTGGTACGAACACATCCTGTTCATCCAGAATTAGTTCTTGGCACATTTATTTGTATGGACTGTAATGCATACATAAAAAATGTGGAGCAACAATTTAAGGTATATATCATAAGTATAAAATGAAAATATATATGTATGAATCTGTATATTATGTAAAACATGACTTTCCAATTAATTTTGATTTATCATTTTTAGTTTACTAACCCAACAATCTGTTCTAATCCAGTATGTAGTAACAGACGCCGTTTCTTATTGGATGTGGATAATTCGGTGTTTGTTGACTTTCAAAAAGTTAGGATTCAAGAAACACAGGCTGAACTTCCTCGAGGCTCTATACCTCGTTCTCTTGAAGTTATTCTGAGATCTGAAATAGTTGAGACAGTGCAAGCTGGTGACAGGTACGTTTAGAAATATACACATTTTTAAACATATATATTTTAATGTTGAAAATTGTTAGTTAATAAAATCATTTTTTTATAGGTATGATTTTATAGGAAATCTTATAGTAGTACCAGATGTAGGAGCATTAACTTTACCGAGTGCTAAAGCAGAAATTGGACCAAAAACCAGAAATAATGATCAGAGAGAAGGTGTAACTGGTCTTAAAGCACTTGGTGTTAGAGAACTTACATATAAAATGGCATTTCTCGCCTGTAGCATTACCAATACAAGTGCAAGGGTAAGTGAAACAAGCACACAAAATAAAATATATCTTTATCTTTAAAAAGTAAATATTTATTCACACAATTAATTTTATACTGTTACAGTTTGGAGGTACAGACACAATGGAGGAAATTTCTCAAGAAGCAATGAAAAAACGAATGACAGAAGCGGAATGGAATCGCATTTATGAAATGAGTCGTGATAAAAATCTGTACACAAATATAGTTTCCAGTCTCTTTCCTGCTATACACGGCAACGACGAGATTAAGAAGGGGATAACATTGATGTTCTTTGGCGGTGTAGCGAAAACTACTGAGGAGGGCACGTCGTTAAGAGGAGATATCAATGTCTGCATCGTTGGTGATCCCAGTACCGCAAAATCACAATTTCTTAAATGTGTAGCCGATCTCTCACCCAGGGCAATTTACACGTCTGGAAAGGCATCGAGTGCAGCTGGTTTAACAGCTGCAGTTGTACGAGACGAGGAATCTTCAGACTTTGTTATAGAAGCTGGGGCATTGATGCTTGCGGATCATGGCATCTGTTGTATTGATGAATTCGATAAAATGGATCCGAAGGATCAGGTCGCAATTCACGAAGCTATGGAACAGCAAACAATTTCGATAACTAAGGTATGTAACATTTATATAATATAATGTAGAATACTTTATATAATAAAGATTATGTTTCTAGGCTGGCGTGAGAGCAACTTTAAATGCACGAACTTCTATACTAGCGGCGGCAAATCCCATTGGAGGACGATACGACAGGAGAAAATCATTACAGCAAAATGTGCAGTTAACCGCACCTATTATGTCGAGATTTGATTTGTTCTTTGTAGTGCTAGACGAATGTAACGAAATCGTCGATAATGCGATTGCTAAGAGAATCATAGATCTACATTGCGAAAACTTAAATGATATTCAAGTGATATACCAACAAGATGAAATTATCAGATATATTAATTTTGCTAAACAGTTTAAACCTATTTTAAGTGAGGTGAGTCTATAATAGAAGACTATTTGGAAATATATATCAAAGTTGCATCATTCAATTTTATGAAATTTTTGTAGGAAGCTGCTGAGCTTTTAGTTGAAAATTACACAATTCTCAGACAGAGAACAGGTAGCGGAAGTGGCAAATGGAGAGTCACTGTGAGGCAATTAGAGAGCATGATTAGATTATCTGAAGCATTGGCAAAGATAGAATGCATGGATAAGGTGACGGTGAAACATATTAAAGAGGCAAAACGGTTGTTACAAAAAAGTATAATTACAGTAGAACAACCTGATGTAGATCTCGAAGAAGGTAATGATGCAAACTTGGGAATGGATGTCGATGAGCCACCACCGCTTATGGCGGCATTTACTGCAAGAAACGGCGATGACGCACCGCCTTCAACACGTATGTCTATGATTTTTTTGTATATATAATGCACGTAATACACTTGTTATTTTTACATATTATATATATTTTGACGTTTATTTTTATTAATTGTTTAGCATCCAACGGAATGCGCGAACCGCCAAAGAAAAAATTAACTATGTCTTTTGAGGAGTATAAAAATCTATCGAACATGTTAGTTCTTTATATGAGAAGCGAGGAAAATCGTGTTGAGAGCGAAGGTATTTTTATTATTATATTAATATAAAATTCAAAAAAGGATTATTATTACTTTATTATCAAATTTGTTGAAATTGGAATATTTCTTAATAGATGACAATAAAGGCGGCATACGGAAATCCGAATTAATTGCATGGTATCTTGATCAAATACAAGATCAACTAGATTCAGAAGAAGAGTTACTAGAACGGAAAAATTTTATTGAGAAGATTATTGATAGACTGACGTACCATGTATGTATCTATCTTCGTGTATTTTATTGCTGGTATATTTGTAATTTACAATAATTTATTATTGTATTACAATTTTACTTCTAGGATCAAATTATAATACCTTTAACAACAACCAGCTTGAAAAGCAGAGGTGAAAATGAAGAAGAAGAGGATCCTTTACTCGTCGTTCATCCCAATTATGTTATGGATATATAATTTTACACATTCAGTATATTATACTGCGATGAAGTGCCTTCAAGTGAAAGAAAAAACAAATTATTATTTTATAAAAAAAAAGATACGTTTTAGAATTTTAGTCTTTTATTTAATGTATTGATCGATTTTTTTAATCTGAATCCTGTAAATGTTATAAACTTTACAGAATTATTTTCAACTATTGTGACGATGATAAAAACACATTTTTATAATATTATTAAAGCATTAATTTATTCTTTATAATCCATTTAAATATCTCAACATGGGAAGCTAAACAACTTGTGTGCTATGACTTCATACTTAATATTACTCATATATAAAGCAAATAAACCAATCTAATTATAACGTGTCAAGATATGAGCATATCTTTATTGACAAAAACAGATCTATTTTTATGTTCTATTTCCTTTTTTTTTGCAAGGATCAGAATGTAATAATTAGTATTTGTTAATCCCAAAGCGTATCATATACGGATCATAATCCATTTTATAAAAAAGCGATTTAATCTGTAATTGTATCTACTACAAGGGTATAGATAATTATAGTAGTGCAAATTGTGCTAATTATCACATGTTTTAATGTACGCGTTAGAAAGTAAAACCTGCTCTAGATTGAACGTTGAAATAGTTGTAGCTTCAGTCTCTGTTCGGACATCGTTTTAACTTGCAGCTACAGTTTCAAAAGAAATGTTTTTAGAAAAATCAATTTATTTTAAATTTAAAGAATTTTTATATTCCAAAAATCACACATTTATTATAAAGACATTTTTGTAATAAGTCAATAAAATTTCGTGAATTATTATCTTATCGCAAGATTTGTATTGAAATTTAATTATTTATAGTAATTTGCGCATATAATCGACAGACTGTGCTACTTCTGTTGTACATTTATCAGTGTTTGCAGTTTTAGTGCGATATATAGTATGTTCGGAAATATAGCACGTGCTTTTATTGCTGTTTAAATGTATACAAAGTATGCTACCACTGCTACTAACTCCGTGGGTGGGAGTATTCTGTTATTACGATAACAGAATCACATGTAATTACCCACATGTAATTTTCCTTGCTGACTATTTGCTGACGCGATGATGTCTGTGAAAGAGTTACCAGTAGCAAATTTGCGACAAGTGAGCATTACTTGATATTTATAACATTTTAACATTATAACATTATAACATTTGAATGTAAAGTGCAAAATGTCTAGATTTATCATAGATATCTCCTGATAATTTTTGTTCGTATTTAATGTAACTTCAGAAAATATTACAGATTGTTTTTATCGCGAACATAACTTTATACTTTTTTCTTCACGATACATTTATATTTATTTTAACATAAGTTAGTAATTTTTTTGCCTGCTTGAGAATATATTCTATAAGTATTTAAATAAAATTTATATTGTCTCTAAGCATTTTTAATTGTAGAATTTGATAGTCAATTTGAATTGAAACTTTAGTAAAGAAGAATATTGCGAGAAATTATTTTTTATTAAAATTTCTCGTGAAAAAGTTTACTTTGTTTAGAAAACCTATATGTAAGAAATTTTTATATGTATAAAAAATATGTGTAAAAAATGAAATAATTCAACAGGAAAAAACATGGGTACCGTGCATAGGTGATTTTGGGATTTTGAAGGAATTCTTTGCGCGTAAGAGGCGGCCGATTTGGCACGCAGTGCAATTACTTGAGGCTTTTCTGCGTGGATTCGGACAGGTGAGTGATAAAATCTAACATTATATATAATAACTGACATAATAAAAGGATATGCATAATTTATACTTATCTGTGAAAAAAAAACTTAGTGAAGAAATAGTTACACATTTTTATATTGGTTCGATAAAGCAACGCAGAAATTTTTCTTTCATTATATCTTTAATAAAGAAATTACTATTTCTTGGTGAAGACATCTTATTATTTCGCTGTTAATGTTGTCTTCTGAAAGTTCTGCCGAACATGATTCCCCGCGCAAAAAGAATCCGATATTTGTTATAAGTAAGAATTACTTTCCCGTCACGCTGCACACGGAATCGTATCATTTCATATATCTTTAATTAACGTCGATTGTCTTTAATTAACGTTGCAGATTGTTTTTGCGAATAATCCCCTGAGCGGGCTGCTGATAATAGTTACCTTGGGTGTGGTATCGCCAGGTACATTGGCGTTGTCTGCAGCCACTGCCGGCCTTGGCCTCGTACTGTCCGTGGTATGTTTTATTAATTATTAGCTGCAGTGTCAAGCGGTCGGTTTTGCCAAAAAGATGCAATACACTTTTTGTCGCATTGCGCCGCCGAGAGACGGATGCTCGTTTCTACCTACATCGCTATTCATACGCGACGAGGCATCGTGACGAATGCTGGCTATCTCTTTTTCATCTCTTTCGGATCTAATGGACCGTTTGCGTGCACACCGAGAAAAATCACTGCAATGCGGCACTGTTTTTTCGCCTGGCAGCGACCCCCCCGAGGAGGGTTTCAACGCGGAATGCTCGCCACGTTCCTCACCTCGCGATTTTTCCTTTATCCGAGAACCTTCCGATTCTTTTGCAGCTTATACGAGAACCCGACGACATCGTGGACAATGGATTAAGCGTATACAATCCCTTGTTGGTCGGCGCAATGTCATACAGTCTGATACCGGAGATTTACGGAGGTTTCGACTCCTTCAGCCTCCTGCTTGTGCTTTTAGCGACAATAATCAGGTATATCCGATTATCCCACATGCTACAAAACAGATTTGCAAAATACCACGATGCGAATAACAAGCCGACCATGTGATACCTCAATTATAGTAAATCGTGCGATTAATGAATTACGTGGAAGTTCATAACGATGGAGGTAATAAACACTTTCAGATAAATACGCTTCTGGGAATTCAGTAAAGATAAACACGTAGCGTCGATCCGAGACGTATGTAGAGATGTGTTGTATAAAATAATCTTGGATCTTAATAATCTCTTTATTATAAACAATAAATAATTTATATTTATGTTTATATTTATATATTAATACCATCTTGATAGCGATGCCGACGTTTAATTAAGTTAAAATATATGCAAATTAATTCAAATTGATGTTTATAATCATGTTGCACTGTCAGAGGGAATAACTCGTATATTAATATAAGCATAGTTGCGCTCATTATAATGCCTCAAGTCGGAACTTTATGAATTTAGCGTTACGGGTAATATTATGAGTTTTGACAACTCGAAGCTGGATGAACGTATAGAAACTAACGCGAAACGCATCGTGACAGTTTCCGGCTTGAGATTTCAAGTAAGATATCTGGAATAATTCGCGACCGTAGATTATGCGGCAAACCGGATTACCGGAGTTAGCTGGAGTTCACTCGTCATTTATGCCGGTTGGCTGGCTGGTAACGTTTCGCAAATTTCAACAGCTCCCGGTTAATGTTTTCCAGTGTTTATCTCTCGCGGTCCCTGAGAAGCGATAAATTCTCGTGCACAACGTGGCCATTTAACTTGGCGGAGTTCGCGTTGATTTTCGCCCTCTCGACGCAGAATGGCATGGACATGGTGGCCACATCCGCGGAGCCAATGTTTGCAATGGTAAATTAATTTTACGTACGTAATATTTTCAATTATTAAAACGTGCACGCATATCATTACGCGGCGTTACTGTGAATTTAGTCAAGTGAAATCAAATAAAAATATAATGAAACATTTACAAAGAGCAAATAAATGTATCAAAATCTTATAATAATAATAATAATATTAATAATAAAAATAATAATAATAATAATAACAACAACAACAACAATACTTTTTCGTTTAAAACAGTTAAAACAAAAATATATAAAAATTTATTTGATAATAATAATTTTCTTAAATACACATGTAATTTGATGATAAGAAAGAGATTTTTGTTATGTAAGATTTGTGAGACACCAAAATATGTTTTATTGAATGTTTTATTGTTAAGACTGAGTTGAACGATTGAGTTAATTAAAATCATAATTTTGGAGTATCGGTGCTGGATGAGAGTAAATTTAACGAGAATAGGACGGAGGCTTCGGCGCGGAATAAAATTCGCTTGGAAAAGCTCTCTCAGTATTCAGACCATACATATTTGACGTGCCTTCACGAGGGAGAATGCTATCCTCCGTGGGTCGGAGCATGGCTTTTCTCTGTATTGATCAAACTCAGGCACGAACAACTCCGCCGACGATAACTTACCTCGGCTCGGATTTATCTCACCCTAACTAGTCGCCGGTTGTTTGTTTCAGTTAAATATTGGGCAAGTTCTCTCCGCATTTCTCTTTTTCGCGAGCCGTTTTTCCGTTGGCAAGCAACACGCTGCAACAGCAGAATATTTGAAAATATTGCTCAGTTGGGTGAGCTTCCCTTTGCGTATATGTAAATATATATATTAAGTTCCGTGCATGTCGAGCGAGCATGCCATTATTTCCTAGTGCTACGCTACTCGCCCGGTACTCTCACGATAACGCGAAAAATTAACTTTGCACTCGCCTAGTTAAACTTTTCACGATTCCCGCGAACGAGGAACATTTGCCTGCGAGCCGAGAAAATTTGTAAAAATCGCAGCTGCGTGGAAAAAGGGTATATTGTCTTTCTTATTGTCTCCTGCGTAAAGTTTCTTTCTCGGGTTAGAAAAATTTACGGCTGAACTCGAGGCGCGCGAGGCGGGAACATAAATTACTTCCCCGTAAAGCATATTTCATCATAAAATAGTTTGAACCTTCTCTGGACTCGCCGAGTGACTGCCGCGCGCATTTCTCTATCATGCGCGGGTTATTGTGCAAGACTCTCTCATTGTTTTCAGCACAATGCAACAAGTGAGACGACGACGACGAACGGCGCCGGTTTCTACGAGCAGAACACGACTAACGTTTACATCGACTGGGGAAAGGTAGAGTTTACTCGTGTTCCACTTTTTGTAACTTTATATTCTTGACTTTGCATATATTATCATCTCCAGGGATCTTGGCAAGTACTGCCCGAAGGGCTTCATTAGTTACACAGTTTCTTACTCAGAATCCGATTACTTTTTTAAATTGCAAGCTTATTATACTTATACGTTACGATCGAATTTTATTGCGCAACGCGTTTTTTCAGCAAACTTTCAATCTTTATCGTTTGCATCGTTAATTACGCTACATCGAATTTTCCATATACCGATATGGTCACTAAGATGCTTTTCAATTTAGATTTATCGACTATTGTGCGATATCGAGAACGGTTCGCTGACGAAAAAATCCCTTTCGTAGCCGTTATCGGAATAATCGTGTTTGCGAGACGTACAAAAAGTAAAAGAGAATAAATGTATCTTTACTTCTGTTGCTCGAGGAATGCGCTGCGAGAGGTATATGAATGAAGATATAAATCTATTTGTGCTTGCGCTCAAAGTTAAATCGTGTTTCAGGTTGTACGAGGCAGCGTCGTCTCCGCGTCGCAGCTTTTCGCCGTCGATAATGCGATGGTTGGATCCATCATGTATTTGGCATCGCTAATATACTCCCCTACGACAGCCGCGTTTTCATTTTTCGGCGCTTTCTGCGGAACTTTTGCAGGTACTCAAATTTAATTTTCACGCGAGCAATATTTATACGCGAATTAAAAAGTATACAAATTAATTTATGTAACGCAAAAGACAGAAGATGTGGGAGGATAGAGAAAGAGGAGAAGAGAGATGAGAGAGTTATTGATCCTGTTACACAATCGAGTGTATGTTTAATGGATCAGAGCGATTAAGCTTGTCAACGTGAACGTTCTCTTGGGGGCTGAAAGCAAAGCGCCCGTTTCGAGAGAAAAGCGCTTGAAGACGAGGAGTTATCGTTGCGATAAATTTGCCGTTAGGTCTGGAGCTCGGAGCGGACAGACACACGGCCTACAGCGGGTTATGGGGATACAACAGCTTTTTGACCGGGGCTGCTCTGGGAGGAAATCTGTTGGTGCTGAACGGTCAAACGGCCGCCGCCACTACCATGGCGATCATTTACACCCCGCTTTTGCAGTACGCCTTACATTCGGTATTCGGAAAGGT
The DNA here is from genome assembly GCF_055798465.1 of Pogonomyrmex barbatus. Taxonomy (NCBI): domain Eukaryota; kingdom Metazoa; phylum Arthropoda; class Insecta; order Hymenoptera; family Formicidae; genus Pogonomyrmex; species Pogonomyrmex barbatus. The sequence goes on from NW_028297193.1 coordinate 3,992,013, forward strand.
GAACTTGAAGTGACTGTTTTTCCCTCCATCAATTCGCAATGCCTCGCCGACTTTTATGATCTTGTTTCAAACGCAGTTACCGGTGTTGACGCTGCCGTTCGTGATTGCGGCCTCGTTGTTTCTAAAATTAAGCGACGGCAAGGAGGACCCGACGTTCCCATGGCCCGTATCGATCACCTTTCCCGAGAAAGAGCGTCATCGTTATCTCGCCCGTCGTGCAACATTTCGGGAGGTACGTCTCTCCCGATTTCATTCGCTCTCTCTTTCTCTGTCGCGGGCCTCTCTCATACGTCTAGACCTTAGACGTGAAATTTTTATATTCGCGATGATAGAGGTTCGGGACAAACGGCGTACTTTATCATCGCGGCTTATATCAAATTCCATCCTGCAAGACGCCGAAATCTGATTTGCGGCTGAAAGTTCTCGCGTGATAAGATGGCTCTCAGGACCTATCAAAACCACGCCCTACAAGAAGGACGAAAATTGATTTCGTCCTACTCTCGGCTTATGTCGCAGGTCGAATTGTCTCCTTGGCAAAAATGCAAGCTAAAAAAATTAATTTATTGACTTGACTCGTGTATCGTGATTACAATTAATGGTAATTGAAACATTGAAATAGATATATTTAAAAATTAAAAATTACAAAATTTATTATTGAAAAAAAAAACAGCAAACAAAATAAAATTATCTTCTTATTACAAACAAAATAAAGTTAGATTTCATAGATATAAATTTAGAATGTATTGTTTAAATTTGTATTTTGTTGTAGGAGAGAGAAGATGCTGTAGAAGAAATTAATCTTGTCAGTTCGGACGAAATGGGACCAATCTCATCGAATAATTAATGGTATAACCTTCTAAATGACATATAATTACAATTTAATATTGCGTAATAGGTAAACGTATAATTTTATACGTTTTTGTATCGTCTTAATCGTTTAAAATAATCTCTTATTATTTTCAAATATTTATACAAATGTATTTATGCTTGACTAACAACTGCTCATTTAACTTGTTTGAGCTCGTCGTATATTTCTGACAATGGCCTTCGGTTCGAGTCAATTCAATAAGCAAGTTTATTATCTTCTGGTAAAGAAAAGGAAATCTTCACTCGCGCGGAATAGATAAAGTTATTCTTGCGAAACCTATACCTGCCTTTCAAGCATCAGTGAATGTTAATAGGAAACAGAGAATTGTATTAAGGCAGAAAAAAGATAGATAGCGCTAAAATTCTATTTTATTGTTTTCGATACGTTATCTTTCGGCAAACAACAAAGATAATACGTTATTAAAATTTTCGAAAAAATATGAGGTGACGTAAAATTTACGAGATTAATACTTAAAAAAGTTATGCACTTCAAAAATAATCTTTAAAAGTTATACAAAACTGCAATAACATTAATTTGATAAAATAATTTTATTTTAAAGAAAAAAAAAATCTCACTTTTGAAGCCATGCACGTACGCTCCCTTTTTGTATGCAGTTTGCACCGACGTCCCAGAGGAACGTTTCTGATTCCAGCAAGATTCTTCGGCGCGTTTCCAGATAATGGCGTACGTGCTAATCGTCTTATCTCGCGTAGGCGGTTTAGGAACGGTCAATAGGGAAGATGATATATAAGGGCTTCTTCTGGTGGAAGGGGCTTTTTTTCGGCGGGGCGCCTTCATTGAGCTACTGAGAAGCTACAGGTCGATCGATGAAATTTATTTCGACGCTTTCGCTGTCACGGGTTATAAATTCGATCGCTAGATTTTTATCCGAGGAAGCGATATTGCATCGGGGGAACTATATGGAGCTCAACTGCTTATTGCTACTGGATTTCGATTCCCACTTTTGCGCAAAGGCAAGCTGCCACGAGATGTAAGGCGAACGCATTTCCGCGCATGAAGACGAGAGCCTTATTGGAACTTTTCCAAAACGAGTGGACGGCGACAAGAATCTGCGAGAGAGTTTTGTCTCTACATTTTAACAAAGACGAGAGCAGCCCGAGGGTTCTCTCGGCAATCTCTCGGTCTTTCTCTTCGGTTTAATCAAACTAGCGAGAAGCACGCCTGGCGATTTGTGTAGGAATGACGGCCACAATTCGCTCCAATTCTCCAAGAGAGGGGCGGTAATGAAGAAAAGCGGAGCAAGATTTCTGGTACCTCGCGTACGATCGTTACCGGCGTGTAATTTTTTAATTTCGCGATTCAATATTCGAGATTCATTCAATCTTGATTTTCTTACATTAGCATTAAGAGTGCGCATTAACACGTGACGACGTTGTTAAAATATAGAATTTCAGATTTGTCTGGTATGAGTACCACGATCTATCTTTATAACGTAACCCCATAACTGCGCCGTTGCAGCAAGTAATAAAATGATTTATACCTCGATAAGCCCGGTTTAACACAGGGCCCAGATGCCTCCGCAAAGTCGGCTTTTCCTCTGCGAAAACTGTGTAACGGACAGTTTCACATAATTATACGATAGTCTATTCAAAATTAACGCCGGCAATTTGCGGTTTGCCGACATGCAGTTTGCCATTTCGGGAGTAATTAAAGGCCAATCATTTTAATTTCGAACATTAACGCCACTCACTAATAACAGGACAATAAGTATGTTATATATTGATAATTAAGCTGCAAATTAAAGTTTTGTTATATGCTATAAAATCCATTTGAAATTTAATTAATATTATTAATTGTACATATAAATCTCCTTTCGCATTATTAAAATGCAATACTTGAGAGCTTTTTATACTGTAAAAGCTATTGATTCATGGATATTTTAAGAACTGCCATCCTTTTTAGTTCGGCTTTGAATATGTCTAATCCGGGGCGAAAGAGAGACTGCGCAATTTGCGGAACGTGCAATATATACCCCTTGTTAAATTAATTAGCACGCAAACCTACATTCGAAGTCGCTGAAACTGGTGCGTTCGCGTGCAGAATAAAAAAATGTGTATGAGTAAGCTAGTAAGGACTTTAAAGGATAAACATCTCGGTTCGTTGGCACCCTTAAAGTCCAGCTCCGGTCGGGAGAAGGGAGAAGAGTTGCCCGTCGGCGTGACGACGGCGCCGACGTCGGTGGTACTGGTGGTGGTAGCGGCGTCGGCAGGAAGGGGTAGGGCTGAACGCATCCCTGCCAGATCGGCTACCTGCCCGCCACCAACCCTGTCCGCTCCGCGACGCTACCCCAGTACTCGGGCGATCGCTAGTACCCGCGCACGCGACATCCCTCCGTCGGGGGTGCGCGCCACCGTGTTTGTATGTATATGTGTGCGTGCGTGCTCGTCGAGGGTGCTGCCGATTGCAGTGGCAGCCAGCAACGTGGTGTTAGCGTGATGCATCCACCCCGCGTGGCACGCTAATCGCTCGATCAACCCTCGCGCTCGTGCTGCGCGAGGGTGCACGGGGTGCCTCGTCACGACCTCTCGTAGGCTCACGAGAGGAGCTGTGCCGGACCTCTGGTCAGCATCCGCGAGATAGGAATGTAGATCATCAGTAAATGTGATACAGAAGAGTCGCGAGTAGTGAGTAATATACATGAGCAATATTATCTCAGGACAGTGATAATAGTGCCCGTGTGTGTGTGTGTGTGTGTGTGTGTGTGTGTGTGTGTGTGTGTGTGTGTGTGTATGTTTGTGTGATAAATATAATATTCATATTCGCCTGAGAGATCTGTTTTTACATTCTACTTCAGCTTCCATCTCTTTCCTTTTCTCTGCTTCTCTCTATCTCTCTGTCTGCTGCTGCTATTCTCTCTCTCTCTCTCTCTCTCTCTCTCTCTCTATCTCTTGTTCATTGCAGATACATCACTTTTATTTTCAATGAATTTTTTATTTTTCTTTTAAGAAAAAGAAAGATTCGGATGATTCAAGCTCGCGCCCGTGACATGATTCGAGCTCATTCTCTTTTTAACTTTTGTTCCCGCTTTGAGCGCAATCCGATATTTCTCAAAGACATATTCTTTTAAAAATTTTTTCGCAGAAAGAATTATCACAAGGATAAGAGACGATGCATTTTTAGTCTCATTTTTCGGAAGCATGGTATTATTTTTCTGTCACTTTTTTTGTCTTTGGGTACCCCCTCGTGTACGCTTTGTTTCAGCGTTTCTTTCCGCTTACAAGTTACCGTGTATCCTTATATAGAGATAGCTACATCTCCCTTTTTTATTCTCCGGAGAGACATGAGAGAAGTTCGTTTGTTAAGTGTTTGGGAAGAAGAATTGCTCTGAAAAATTGAGGACGACGTAAGCAGATTGGATGCTACATCATGGTGACCCTAGCGAATAAATTAGGACGCTGTTTGGAGGTATGCAAAGGCAAAGGGTAGTTTGCTCGGGGCTGTTTTCGATACTTTCATGGATCCAGCTAGTGACACGGACGAAATCACAGGATCATTGGCACAAAGCGCGGGAAAGTTTTCACATAGTCTAGGATTCTCATCGTATCCACGTAATATCGGTGGCTTTATGGTCAATCGACTGCCAAAGCGTATTGATGTGTATATGGATGCGCTGACCAATTGAGTCCTCTAGATGCTTTGACGCTAGAGGCTAGAGAGATAATGCTCGCCAACAAGCCACTTCACTCGCTCCATCGTTTATTGCTTTTTATAAAAGAGAAAATTTTAATTAAGTCCCTCTACGCCCTCGCATTTAAACTAGAAACGAGTTCTCTAAAAAAGTTTTTCCAAAAAAATTTTTTGTTAAAATTAAGTACATGATATGTATATATGAATTTTTTATTTATAGAATTATATTTCAGAACTTTCAGATTTCAAATAATAATTCATGTTTATCGCTGGCGAGAAACACCGATCTCAAAATTCTTGCGTGCGTATACGCGATACATTCATAAACTTATGATGTATAGTAAATTCAATTTAACTACTATATAATAATTAGGATAATCTTTCGAACAATAGCTCGAGAGAACACGTACATACGCACAGTTTAATTATTTATCGGTCGTCGAAAGCATTCCTGAAATACTTTTCGACAATATCCAGAGAAAATTTAATGCTCGCGGATTATTCAAGGATATTCAAGAATCTAAAAATTATCAGATGTAATAACTCAAGCACGCGATAACATCGATTTAGCATAAAAATTTTCAATTTCTAGTATTTTCCCTTGGATTCCGAGAATTTTTGTATTTTATGATTCACGGATCAGAATCCAGAAATCTCGTATTTAATAGTAAATGCTTATCCTCTAGAATCTCGTCGGTTCCGAGATTTCAGTATCGGACATATCCAAATCTTAATTACCCGAGATAATTTCCTCGCAATCCTTCGTATCGCATTCTAGCCGGGCATGGCTGCGTGTTTCAACCCTCGCATTGCGTCGCACTGAGGAACAGGGTCATTAGCTACGTGGGTAGTCGGAATGGGTCGTGGGAAGTTGCTCAAGCAGAAACGAACACCGCCAGCGTGATTCTGATTTCGTTTCGGATGTACGGGGCCAGTCGATTCATCACTGTTACTGTTACTTCAGATTCTACCTGATGGCGATGTTGCGACGCAGATTTCATTTCGATATTTTAGTAACAATCAAATTTCGTGCTTGCGAAACACGCGACAACATCCACGAGGATCGCCGAACGACACTCAAGTACGTGATTCTGGTGATTTAAAGGATTTCGAAGGATTTGAAGTTTCTCGAGGACGCTCAGGGCATCGCGGCCAATCGTGGAATCAATGGATCGGAGAAGTCATCCTCCGCCGCATTAAAATTGTATCCATCACTGGAAGAGAATACGAGAGCACCGTAAGCACAGAGACACGGTGAGATTTCGCAAGGGAGTAAGCAAGGACGAGGAAGCGATATCGAAAGGAGGAATCGAGGTTTTTTCGGGTGCTTTCGATATCCGCGCGTGTACATCTGCGCAAACAGTGGATCCAATTAATCATCCCCTAAAGCAGACACTTGTGGCAGAGATACTCGCGTATGATGGAAACGCGAGCGTCGCCACTGGAGGAAATTTACGGCAACCGCGGGGAATCATCCGCCTCGTCGAGCACGGCGAATCATCTGATATTTGCCATCAGATAATGCACGGCCATCGCCGATAATGGAGCGAAAATCCGGCTAAAACTCGCGTCGCGAAGCCGACCGTTGCAGCCGTTGCAGAACAGTTCGCCGAACATCGATTGGCTCCGGACAACAGAACGAATCCGAATTCCTTCCTGACGAGGCGAGCACGCCTGGATGAGCTAATCGGGCGTGCAGTTACAGTTCTGCGGGAATCCTCAATCCGCCGCGACTTGGACCTTAGTTAGACGATGACGAGAGACGAGGCGAGAAATTGGAACGAATAAAAAATTATCAATGTTTTCTCCTTCTTTCCAATCGTCATCGGTAAAACGATTAGCGGCGAGCAAAGGGAATCGAGTCGGACATTGCCGGCAAGATGCTCGCGCAAGTATCGAGATATTTACATAAATTGCATACGTCATTTGGCACGCGAGAGAAATAGAAACGAGCGCGTCCCCCCGTTCGTTTTCGATTCGGCGGAAGAAGCGCGCGAGAAGAAGGATATTTCCCTTACGGCCATCGGCGCAAGAAGCTCCGGCTGCTAATGCGGACGTCGTCTCGGAACGGACGGCAGATTACCAGCTTTTGTGCGGCTCGTAGCTATTACCGTTACCAGAGAAGAAGATCGTTAGCAGCGCGCGTCGCCCGGAAATCCTGCGGAAGATTAATGAACGGTGCGGCCGGCGGAACATCGTCGCGGCGATAGTAACCGATAAGGAAATCACGGCCGAGGGAGTCGAGCAACGTCGCGGCTCTCTCGCCTTCATCCCCCGTCTCCGGTCCCCTCCGTCGACGGTCGGTGACACAAGTGCGTCGGCTTGATGTTGTCGCGCTTCCTGCAGGAGCTGTCGTCAGCGGACACCAGGAGTGCCGTCGCGGCGAAACGGAAGGAGGAGGGCTTGTGATCGTTCCGGCAGCGGGCCGATCGTTCCCGCGCTACAACCATCGCCACGATCGCCGCCGATGAGGATGATGATGTGACGGCGGCGGCGGCGAAGGCAGGCGACGAGATGACGGTGACGGTGACGCCGTCGACTTCCGACGTCGCCGACAAAGCGGTGTCGACGGACGATGGCGGTAGCGGCGGCATGGAAGTGGCGCGCCTCGAGGCCGTCCTCGCCGCCCTGGTGGAGACGAAGGTGGAAGCGATGAAGGCATCGTCGACGCTGAGCCGACGTTCCGGCAGCGCGCCCGCCAGTCCGCGCCGACCTAGATTGACCTCGACCTCGACGGCCTCCTCCTCGTTGAACCATCACCACCACCATCATCATCATCATCATCATCATCGCCACTCGCAGCAGCAGCAACAGCAGCAGCAGCAGCATAATAAAAAGAAAGGCCAGAATTATCAACAGCATCATCGTCATCGTCGTAGACGTCACGACTCCGCGCCCTGCGGAAGTGATTACTTCAACAACGTGACGGATCATTCTCAGCACAAATTAGCTAATGGTAAGTGAGACGTTGCATAAAAAAAAAAATTAGTCTTAAATCAAGAAATTTTTCTATAAGAGTAAGAATATTATAATCTTCTTAATAATTGTAATCTTGATTTAATTGAATTTGTATTGACGCAAATATAGATATTCTTATGTATAAGAATATTGTAATCTTCATATAGAAAATTTTTAATCTTAAGTTGATCAATTTTACATCAATATATATACAAATTTAATCAAATTAAAAATTTTTAAGAATATTATTCTTGTTTAATATTCTTGCTCATATATAAGAATATTTCTTGATTTTTTGATTTGAGATTAATTTTTTTCTGTGTATGATGGATAACTGGCTGGAGTTTAAATTTTTTTCTTACTTTACAAACGCACGAATTTACCGAAGGAATATAAATTTTTAGTTTTTATTAATGAAAAAACTATTAAATCCCTTTGAATATACAAAGTAAAATATGAATGGATTTGCTTGCATGATTTTGAATAAAAATTAATTAAATATATATTTGATAAAATGTAGATTTACCGTGATAAATAAAAATGAAATATACAAAATTTAAAAATTATAAAAATAACAAAAACATTTATAGCGTTACGTGTCAATCAAGGCTAGACGATATTCGTTAATTGCGCTCCTTTCGTTTATCAGGAAGGGGACGGAGAAGAGCCTCCGAAAGTCCTCGAAGCCCTCGAAAGAAGCGCAGGCATTCGAGGAGCCCAAATGTTCTACAAGGCGTCGTCCAAGACGTTCACGCCGGCCTCGATTCGCGCTTCGAGCTGCTCGGCATTGACGGCGACCAAGATGTGGCCCTAATAAATTTCGAAAGGGCTAAAGATATCCTCGGCGACTCCTGCGAATATCCGCGGCTGCACCGAAGTGCCTGCTACTTTTCCCAAAGCGCAGCTCAATTGTAAGTGCTTTAAACACGATTAAATACTGCAATAACAATGTCGACGGGATAAACCCCTCCCCCAGTAGATTCTGCGAAAAGAGAATCCAGAGATTTTCTCTGGAATCAAATCGTGCTATTTTCTCAACGTCGAAAATTAGGACGTCAAAGAACGACAAAAATGCCTTTGCTAAAAACAAATCGACTTCATCACCGGAACTGACTTATCCTCCCTCCTTTGGAAATTCGGAGCGTCTCAGAAAATCTTCGCCGTGCACTTTGGCATAGTTTTCTCATCATTTACTCGATCTCGGTGAAACTCTTCGAGATATTCCCAGCTTTGCTATCCAGCATCGCTGCGGTAGCGAACTCCGAGCTTTCGCTCGCGAGATATCTTTTCGTTCGCGGGATGTTGCCGGGTCTGGTCGCCGCGACTTGTGTCCTTCTTCCATATTCGATCGGGCGACCACGAGGAGAGAGAAAGACGCGGTTTTGGCATGAGCCAGCACACCCGGTGGAACTGGGTCAGCTTGATGCGTGGTTGTGCGCCTCCGTCACATGCCGCTCTCGGCAAATACGGTTTGGCGGTCGAACCACCTGGGCGACAAAGGACGAGCGCGCCGTTGGAGCGTGTAATAAAACTGAGGAGATCGCCAGTGGCGATTAGCGATCACGAGGAGGTGTCATCGCGTCATCGCCCCCCGTCGTTCTTTTACCTTCCGTTTTTTTTTTTTATTCGGCAAAACGACTTTCTAAAATTACACGGCAGGTGCATTCGACGAGCTTCGTCAATCGCGGCACGATGTCGGAAAGAGGTTCTCTTATAATTTTCCCATAATCCATTAATTAATTCAGCTCTGATATCGTAGTTTCTCGAGTATGTGGCTTACGTGTAGAAAGTAACTTTGACGAGTGTCCAAACGTACTTTTTTATATATTTCGCGGTTAAAATAAATTTAATTAGTCAAATATAACGGTAATAAATCAAAAATTAATATAAATCGCAATAATTTAATTTGTAAAATGAGATACCGTTTTAATGAATTTTGCCGTATCACTGCGTTTGAGTTGCCGGGCTTAAACGTACGTAATGACAAGACCGCTCTAGATATGTGTGTAGGATCGTGGGATAACATATCTTGACAGTTATCAAATAACTGTATGATATATCGTAGAGGCAGTATTAATTGAAATAGTTTTTTTTTTTTTTTTTTTTTTACATGAGAGAATAGCTGCCAAAGCGACTGATTCAACGTCGACGTTTACTACTTGATACGGTTTGTCTCGATAAATTAAATCTACTAATATATCAATTTACTTTTCTCTCTTTATCGAATATCCCCTCTTAATTGAATATCCTGTCACCGTAGGTAGAAGCTTCTATTTATAAGCTTTTCGCGTTTCTCCCGATAACCGTTATTAATAGATGAACTTTGGTTACAATATATTTATAATGTGCAGAAATTAACTTTATCATTGTACAATTGCAGAATGACGAGAACGCGCGTATTCATCTATTCCGGAAAATACAATTTCTGTTAACAGATACGACAGAATGTGCGAACGACGATAATATGTGAATCGACGTGAATCGCCATTGTCCGACCACACGCCGGTTGTTATCACTGGTTCGAATTTCAGCCCTCGACAATGCCCCGACACTTCGGTTATCGTTTTTCCACTTTTCCGTCCTATTCCAGCGGCATTTTCTAAAATTATACTCAGAGAGCACGTGACGGCCTTCATGTGCGTGACGTAGATAGTGCAACGATTGTTCTTTGTTCAGCTCGATATCGGGGTCTGCTTCTCGTTGGCCGTTGTGAACGTAAATCGAATTGCTGGCCCGCTTTTCTGTATGTCACCGAGCTTCGATATGTAATTGTCTGCGTGTTAAACAGGTTTTATCGCAAATTCATCAAACACCTTGCTCGATGCTCTACACTTTCTTTTTCGAGACGTCAGCAGAACTATACAAAACTCTATCACACATTTTTTTTATTCTCTTTTATTTAATATTTTTATATTTAATATCACACGGCTTATTTGTGCGACCTAAAATAACATTATAATATCTATAACATTGTACATCCCGTTAAAGATTTTTTATAATATTTCAAATTTTAATTTTAAATAGCTTCAAAGTGAGATACGATGTAGAAAATTATTCTTATCTATTTACGTTTCCTCAGCTCCGTTGCGGGAGCGCGGCTAATTTTTGCAAGCTTTTATTCTTCTCGTGTCGTTCAACTTCTCCCTTCGATCGAAAATGGAGTAACGTTCCTAATTCTAAGTCTCGATTGAGGGTACGTGGTACATAACAATGGCCTTTCAGTCACCGCCATCCGCGTACGGCAAACAGCAACTTCTCGAGTTTCACGAACAATGCAGGTACCACGATGATCGATACTCGTTCGTCGCTCGTCCTTTTCCGAGTCTTTACAATCGGCGCCGGAGTTAGGAATGTGTTCCGTCGTTCGAATTGCGAACGAAGTGCGAATGAATGTAGATTTTAATTAACGACGCTATATATTGATATACCGAGGATGCTTTATCCAGAAAATTTGAGGTCTCGTTGCAGAGGCGGCATAAGAAAGAGCCAAATCGATTTCTCTTTAAGCAATTTCTTCTCTCCAGAGACATCTGAATGTTTTGACATACGCAATTTGTGAGTCTGTATCGACGTTCGTTTTCTATTATTAGACAAGTTAATCAAAGCGGAAAGTTTATTTTCAACGGCGTATATCTGCGTGAGAAAAATGTTATTTTTCAATTTAAATTAAACGTCAGACGCAGCCGGAGTGCTGGCACGTTTTATTTCCGAAACGGCATTGATCGAGAGTAACGATTCGATGAACAATAGCAATAGCCCGTTGTGGCAACAATGGCTTGGTGTATTATTCCTGCGGTTTTTTGCATGCACCGTTTTCGAAGCAAATCTTCACCTCGTTCACTCGAGGTTTCCAAATAAATCTTTATTGAAGCGGAAAAAGAATCCCGTAGCTAATGGTTTGATATTTTTTTCAGAAAAATTCATTACGACGATGACGACTACGTGGCGTTGAACGTAGCCGACGAGCTGGAAGAGGAGGAGACCCTGAGCGGACCGGAGAAGATGGACGAGTCTCAGGGAAGATATCATCGGCCGCGAAGAAAGCGCAAACGTAAACGACGTAAGATCGAGTCCGTCGGTCCGGAAGAGGAACTCGTCGATCCGGAAGAACTCCCGCCTCGTGCACGATGGACGATCGTCGCGACTGCTTGTCTTCTGCTCGCCATGTCCTTGCTCTTGGTCGGTGTTACCCTGCGAATGGCGCCTATAATTGACGACATGGGTGAGTGGACTGCGAATGAAAAACTCCTCGTTTATCGAATCGAATGAAAATTAAACGTTTAATAATATTCTTTCATCGTCTAATTCGTTATGTATTTGGTATAGCCAGTTACGTTGATACGAACGTTGATTTGTGTGTTTTTTTTTTTAAACTTACGAGGTATTCGAGAAGAAAGCGCTGTTCTGTTGCTTGATAAACGCGTTTATTCCCCCGAGGATTTTATTAGAACGCGATAAAGCGTGCGATTTATTACGCACTACGGACTTTTCATGGACGGGGAGCCGTCCGGTGGTTGACGCGATGCGTCCGAAAATAGTAGCTAAATAGAAGCGCGGATTTATATATTTGAGAACGTGGGAGAAAATCATGCTGGATTACCGGCGCTAAAATATGCAACACCGTCCCGAGGGTACTAACCTCCGGATGAAGTTGCAAAGCATTAATGATTTAATACATCTTTATTATACAATCCTGTTGTACTAGAGAAACAATATTGTCGCTTAAGAAGATCCGATTAAGTGCATTGCCAAGTTCTCACGAATCCAGAGGGATTGGATTAATCTTCTTAGCTCCCACTTAAAATTTCATAAAGACGTTGCCTTTATATATATATATATATATATATATATATATATATATATATATATATTGAATTAAGTCTAAAACTGACATCTGTTATTATATTAATATTTACAATTTGTATAAAGCATACATCTAAATGATTTCACTAGATTGAATTAAACACCAGCCTAAAGATTGAAATATTGTGTCTGTATAAAGGCGAAAATTCTTTTTTACAATTATTTATATAATAATTTATATAATTTTCTTCAATTATATATCTGAATTTACTCTTTTCAATTTTTACCAAAACAATCTTAGTATCATAAAATCAATTATGACAAAGTTAACATTCTTGAAATTTATGAGTGAAGTGACACGAAGCTAATGGTTCATAGTTCGATTATGGTGATTGCCCAGTTAATTGCGATGCGATAACGGTTTGGTCACCGTCGTTAGCGGTTTCGTGATGGAGGCTTGCATCGTTTCCTTCCTGAAGACCACAAAACCGCGTTTCCTCGTACAGTAGGTAGGCGAACCATCGATGCTTCTCTAAATCTACGGGCTTTCCCCGTAAAGGGAACGGAGGCGTAGAGCTTCTCACCAATTAGCTGGTGGCATTACAGTGCAGTGACGACCGACGACATTTCTGAGTGTCACATCCGACACGAAAGTACTTTTGCCTCGGGTCTACACAGATCGTGAGGCACATGCAGGACACACAGACACACATGTACGTGTGATAGACGAATTTCTACTGGCACGAACGAGCCGCATGCAGCGTGCGAGGTCGAGGGCGCCTCGCGTTTCTAAATTAAAGGCGCGCGTCTGCGAATCCTCCAGTCAGCCGTCGGATTTCCGCAGCTGAGCCACCTTGAATCCCGCACTCCTCGTGCCACGGTCGGGAAAGCTCGTCGAGAGTCGCTTTTCGAGAAGTGTGTGCATTGTCTCCGTGCGCGCGTCTCTGGCGATGTGTCTCCTTGATCCGTAGTGTCGTTGATCCACTCGCGACGACCGAGTGTCGCGGGATACTCCGGATGTTACCCCGCGGCGAATTATGCGATTACGATCCCTCTCTCAGTGGCCACCCCTCCACCCCCTTCATGATCGTTTCATGATCCGATCGTGGAGAGCGCCGCGCGAGAAGTGGAATTAAAGTTTCGACCAATTTTCACATTTCCGGCGCTCGCATTTCTCTCTCGCGAGGTGAAATTGTTGGAAAGAGTCTACGGGAATTAGCTCCCATTTCTCCTCGAGGGAGAAACAATTTCCTGGACATCCGTGCTTGAGAGCAGTAAGGCAAAAATAAAATCGCGCTTTCGTGGAATCGCTGGCGGCGAATTCAACGCGATTTTAACGCTCCGAGATTTTGAAGATCATTAACGACCGTTAAATCGCTGACAACTACTGTTACGCGAAATGAAAGAATGTATCCTAGTATAGAAATTAATTATCGTGAAAATAAAATAAAATAAATATCGTGAAAATCGTGTTTTGCAATGACTGCAAAATAAAATTCAATTATAGGACGTTTTAAAAATATATCTAACACTTTAATAACAATTTTTATTTATTTTAATTAATTTTCTCTGAATTTGCTTAACACTATTTACCTCGAGTGTGTTTAAACGTATTAAAATTTTTAAAAATCCCCACCATTGGTTAACCATCGGCTATATCCGTTTTCGATAGAACGCATCAAGGTACGGATGACGTTGTATAAATACACCGATGCGCACGAAATCAACAAGTCAGAGTCGAATATTGGAAGTTACACCGTTCAGACGATGTTTCTACGTCGAGAGGTTTGCGGAAGCGGATGTCATCGTGTGCGGTAGGTCGGACGCGTTGCGGTATTATTGATCCGAGGAGATGAGATTATTAATCTTTCGTTTGATGATCATCCCCGACGTAAGCGTTTGATAATATTTAACATCTCGCCTCGGAGCTAATAAACCTGCAGAAACAAGATAGAGTAACCTTAAAACGTGTGCGAAATTAATTTTTTGAGCGTCACAAGCTCAAGCGAAAATTAAATTTTGGGCATCTGTCGATTTTTATCTATACTTTGAAAATTTATATGATTTTAACATTTTTTTATCATCATGAAAATATCGCATATTTCTCTTGTTTGGATAAAAAAACATTTTTTTATCCAAACAAGATTTATAAATCTCGCACGAGAAATTTCATAGAATTATTAATCCTGTCAACTATGAATATATATGTTGGACAGGCATTAATTGGTTATATAAATATTCAGCGATAGTTGTGTTATATTTATGTTTAAATCAAGTCTACCATAGATTTTAATTATTTATATATATATATTAATTCAATTAATTCAATTAATTATTTATACATATATATTAATTCAATTAATTATATTTATGTATAAACGACTTTTTGTTAACCATCAGGTTTCAACAGTTAGATGTATCAGATGTTTCCTGAGAACGGAATTGTTTGCAAAAATGGTACTGTATTGATTTACCAGATGCGACGTTCCTTTGTATCCGTCTTTGTTGACGTCAATAGCCACAACATTTTTAATTGAAAATATATCCTCCTTGCTACACGAATTTAGCACGTTTATATTTCTCAGAAAAGGAGATAATATTATTATCATTTAATACATCATAATCAAGTTAAGTAAAATTGTATTAAAATTAATATTTTGCAAAAGAAATACACGTTATTTTCCTTTAATGAATAATTAAAGTAATAATTTAAGATAATATTAAAATAGTAATGTAAGACAAATTATATTTTCAACTTTAATACCTTTGAATCTATATTTTTCTTTTTTGAAGTCATGTCTCTTAACAATTATGATTCTTTTAGATCCTTTTACAAACATGTTAAATAAATTAAGTCACTTTCAGAAGCAAATTAACTCTCATTTGTGTTGACGTCTGCAAATCTCAGGAAACAACTAAAGATAGCTATCGAATGTTTATAATAATTGTGACGTGATCGGCAATATTATCGCGCATCGTATTGATTTTAAGTTAACAAGATGCTTTTCTGCACGTGAATTGCACGGGAGGCGTCTCGTTTCGGCACTTTACAGCATCACGTTTACATCGTTTCGCGCTCACAGCGAAAATCAGGTCAGGCCTGAACACCGCGGTTGATTTTCGCCACCGTTCGATTTTGACGTTGTACGTCATTAAAGGGTACGGATATAGAGTGATCGTCATTGCTGACATTTGGTTACACCCACAACTGTTGCAGTTGATTCATTATGATCATTTCCTCGTCAATCGTGCGTTTTGCACGCACACTGAACCGCGTGATCAATCAATTAGCGGTCTTTAATTACTTCCACCTGCCAATTGTATGCTAAATCCTTTGAGTCAATGCTCAACTGTGGAATAGAAGTCTATAATTCCGCTTCATATATTCCCGAAACTCGAAACTCGATGAAAAGCCCGCTCGTTGAGTTTCGACTCGAGCTAATATCCACTCGCGATAGGAATATTAAGTGAGCAGAATTTTATAATTTATTCCCTGTGCAAAACCGCTTGTGTGTGTGTGTGTGTGTGTGTGTGTGTGTGTGTGTGTGTGTGTGTGTGTGTGTGTGTGTTAAAGTCAGCCGGTGGCGTTGTGACTCTGAAGCGTTAATGCCGTATTGCTTTTACATCGTGCTCTCGTATAAAACTGCGTTACGAGGTACGTAAATTTTTTATCTCACTGTCATGGGAAGGTGAAGAAGGGGAAAGGACAAGTGAAACGGCGAGACCGGCGGGAGATGGGTAAAAATTTTAAAGGGCTCCCCGGCTTATTTCATAAGGTCGTAACGCGAGTAATATGCTAACGGCCATTATGCTTGCACACAGTGCGCCTCGGCAATAATGTAAAGCAGTGTGTATCGATCTCGTGTGGTTAGGAGATGACATCTACCGTGCAAATTATACGCGTCCGGTATTTGCATAACTCCGAGCTGCGACAATTCACGGCCGTTACTTCGTCATGCGTGATCAGACGACGACACCTGTGTTGCCGCGGAACGTCGTCAATGCGAATTGCATCCGCCGCGATCGTCAAGCTCGTCGGATTGACGCGTTGTCATCGTTTCCGAAATGACAATTATTTATGTTCTCCCGACGAAACGTCAAGGGAATTTGGAAGCGATAGATTTGAATTTGCGCACGACTTTTAATTAAAACGAGTATTTTATTTCTATTAATTTTACACTTTTACGAATGAGATTTATATTCTAATTCTAATGCTTTCTGGTTTACATTCACTTCGCGAGATTGTAAATTCGTGAAAATTATCGCGATTATAACCGTTGACTTGAAAGAGGGAATCGTTTATTTCGCGAATGAGAAATTTGATACTGCGCCAATTTCCAATGAAACGAATGTAATATAGAATATATACCGTAATGTGGGATAGTCCATTTGCATTTGGAGAATGAAATTTAACACGAGCGCATATACGAGTTGCACATTCGCATATTATTATATTAGTTTGCGGAATCGGAGGTTGGCACTTTATATGCCGATTCGATACTTCACGAATCGTCCAGGTGCGAAACGCATTAGAATTTCTGAGGCGGATTTCTATCAGAATTTCTGAGGCGGATTTCTATCATTTTCGAACGTGTATGCTGACCGACATTGGAGGGCAAATCCGTGAAACTGTTTTGGCAGAGAGATTAACTTCTTTCGCGTTTCAGCGGATTAAAAGCGGTGGGCCGTAAATACTCCTCTCGTAATTTGAAAGCTCTCGTATCCCGGCGCGCTCCTCCTCGGCGCATGGATTCTTTAAATTGCTCGCGAGAGCAACCTCGCAGAAATGTATTCGTCGTATGAAAATTTCATTTACGAGAAACTAGCCCGAATCTCGCGCTACAACGGCGCCATTAGAATAATGCGATTTGTATACGCGCGTCACTTGGCGCATCGGTGTCGACAAGTAGTATAATTTTCCGTTTATGCAATGAAACTTCCGACACACACGTACGGACACACACGTACACGGTCATTAGGGGATTTCGTTTTGGCGCACACCAGCGTGTGTGCATTTACGTCAAGCGACTTCATGCCGAAACAGGGTCAATTTCTACGGAGGCCAGGTGATGCCTGCCCCTTTTTCTACTTCGTTCATTATTAAGAGAGAAAGGGAGAACAAGCGATTCCTTACGTTTTCACGACAGCTTGCGCAGACATCGATTGGCCGCTGGACTAACACGGATAATCCATTAAGCGAGCGTAAGTTTCGGAGCTTTCAGATGCTGCCTCACACTTCGCCAATTTATGATCGATCCATGCGGTAAATTGGAACGTGACATCTCGACAGCTCATTGTCTCGCTGGGTGCACTGCTTGTACTTAACGTTCGTAAATTGAAGCGAAGATGCGATATATCATCATGATGGATACTCCCGTACATTTCCTCCGCTTCGTGATAACTGAAACAAAGAGCAACCTGTGAGATTTATCGCGAGGTGCAGTGGAATATGCAATTTTGTTCTTGCTTCTGCCACTGCGGCGCAATTTTGGTAAAAGGACATGCTGGTAATCCTTTACTTCCTTTCTCCAAGTTGGAGGGTTTAATAATCGTAAAAACTTTGGCGCGAGAGAATTTTATCGATGATAGAACCGCGCGTTTCGGTCGTCGATGCCAATTGCGATTTTCGAAGTGACGAAACGATCACTCCTGTGGAATTGCATTACGCGCGGTTCTCGTTAATTTCGACAGCCGAACCGAAGTCAAAACTCGCGCTGAAATTAGATTGGATAGGGCATGTCGTTCTTCATAACAGGCCAATAAAGTAAACAGCAATTGGCAGTATATCATGAATCTCGCTGAGAAACAGAAGGCTGTAAAGCCAAAAATTTATTTTCTCACCTAAGAGGTTCCAGGATAAATAAAGAAAATATTAAGTGCGTGCATTCAATCATGCTGAATCTCGTGAAAAATATCTCGCGTGAAGGTTCTGCGTTAATTTAAACGATTTTTATTTAAAAAGAATTTTATTGGTAAGAAATCCCGATTTAGCTCTCGCTTATTCTATCATGTAGAAACTCATTTCGCTTATTTTAATATATATATATACTTCAAATGTATATTTCAAATATATATTCTACTATTTCAAATAATATTCAAATATACTAATATATATTCGATAATATTTTAAATTTATTCCTCTTTCACTCCTTCTGAAAAGGAAATGTTGACATCCGATGCATGCAATCGTCACACTATTTTCCATTTCATTTTATTCTCTCGAGCTTCCGCAACTCGACATTTCCATTCGCCACGTCTAGCTATGAGCGAATGGGTAGTCTTATCTCCAATGATGCTACCTCACCATTTGATCTATCGTTCAATCTATTGTTCTATCATTTGATAGCAACGTCTGGTTCATCCAGAGACTCAAGAAGCGCTTTCTCTTGGTTTCATCAACGTATCCATCGTTGTTTCAATAACGCGCGCAATCAAAACGGCGTGCAGCGTTAAGACACTGCTGCCTTTGACTTGTGTGTGGTTGCTGATTTATTCAAACTTGAAAGTTTGTGGTCAAAGCCTCAAGTTTGCTTTGATCGCGCTTTCGAGATGCACGAAATTCAGTGAACACATGCGTTCGACGGTTTGCGTTCGACGATCGCGTGGATATCTGGATGGCTTAATAGAACGAATATATTTTGGAAGATAGGATTCTCGCTTTGCACAAATAAACACGAGCGGCGAAAAACAAGATTGCGCAGGATAATTTTGTATCTCGCGTTATCTACCGTCCGTAAAAAGAGTACGATGATTATTTTTTTATGGATATTATCGATGTGCGATCTGTCATAACATTGTCCGTCGCATTTTCCTTCGCGATAATTATGAGGCAGTTGGAAAGAGAGAAGTTAAAATGCTGACGACGATTACGATAATATAGGTCAGGAAATTTAACATCTCGCTCGTCTCATTTAATATCCGTGCTTTTAAGAGCATTTTATCTCACAGTATTTTTTTCTTCACGAAATGGCGGATTGCAATATGCGCACGAGTCCCATTTTATTCGGACAGGAATCATTTCTTTTGGAATATTCTCGCTCCGATTCGCGAACTTCAAATATTAGTCCTCAGTTATTGCGCCAAAGTAGAAAGCCGTCTGAGCTCAGATTATTCGTATGTTTCATATTTAAAAATTATAAGAGTTTAAAAATCTGAGATCTCGTGACTCGGATATATCCACGATGTCTTTTATGATAAATATTATATTAAACAGCATAAATAATTATGTAAAAGTATATAGTATATAAAAGTAAATACAAAAAATTATTACTCGCTACATTATAAAAAATACTGATGTACCGTTTTACAATTAATAAATATATTTAATTCTAAAAATAAATTGATACAGATTTGTTAAACATTTTATGTCGGTTTTTAAAAAAATATTTTCTTAAAATTATTATTTTTTTTAAATTACTATTAATATCATTGCAATTTGGAAAACTAACTTGCAAATTTTACTCATTAATTATGTATAAGCTAAATTGCACATTAATTAATCAAGAATATATCAAAACTTGATGTATATGCATGATTCTTGACTGCTTTCTGGATGATCATGAAAGAAATCTACAATTCATCTTCTTTCGAACTGATTCAGCATTTTTCGTTAAAATTATTTAGGAAAAATCGTCTTATTTAAAGATCAGGTTTAATACTTTGTCTCTTAAATCTGTGCAAAACTAGCATAAGTTATTTACTTTATTTAATTTTTAAAAGATATTTTTTCGTTTTATACTCATAGAGAAAAAGAAATTATTTATATCCCATCTAATTTTAAAAAAATGTAAAAAAATTCACAAAATTTATTACATTAATTCTCCAATGTTGTATATTTATCTATCAATATTAAGTTTAAGTATTTTGATAATTGCTCCCAGAATATTACAAATCTGTTTAAAACTTTTATTAGATGTCGCCGTTTCGTTATTGCCAGATTTTAAATATTTGGAATATTCTTCTATACGGCTCAAATTATACTGAAATTATATAGATCTGACATCGATAGGTACGTCGAGAGCATGATTGGGAAATTAATGGAGCATTGCCGTTAGTAACTACGCGGATGCGCAGCATCCGCAGTTCCGGCGACACTGTAAGTGCCTGTATCACCTGTTACGCCTGTCATTCGCTCTTCCGCACCTCTCTACCAACATCCCGGTCGTTATTACATCCTTCGTAGTATTCAGCATCTCGTACGCGTTAACATTGGTAACGGGCGCGAGAGAGCGCTATCGATTATCGATGTCTGTCGCGTTGCCCGAGAGAAGACGACAGATCAATGGGAAATTCAGTGCGCGCGTGAGTCGCCGAAGCCAATCTCGCGCACGCCGAGAAAAGTACGCCGGATACGGCGAATGAAGTGAAATCGCGTTTGCGGTCTCAATCGCGATCGCCCGAGCAATTTGTCACACACCGCGGGACGTCTTTCGAGTCGATATGTCTATAAATCTCCTTATCGTCCGGCCTTGCGAGAGAGAGAGAGAGAGAGAGAGAGAGAGAGAGAGAGAGAGAGAGAGAGAGAGAGAGAGAAAGAGCGAGCGCGGGACTTTCATCCGATTATGCACTCAATCAAGGTGTATTGGGTAGCCCGCGGACTCGGGCGTAACAAAAGGAACCCGTCAATACCATTACTTAGTTTCCGTTTCCGGATCTCCCAATTTCCCAATCCCAATGATCGCGCGGGTATATCGCGGAAGGCGATAAATCGAGGCTTGGTCACCGTTAAGGGTAGCTCGCCTCGGGTGAATAACGCGCGCCTGGCTGGCTCCTCCGTTCCGCAATAGATTTCGGAACGGAGAGAAATATCGACGGCCCACGTTACTGACGCCGTCGTTTACGCCCCATCCATCCTGCGAGGCGAGCCGTCGAGGGTCCGTCGAATTCACTTTGCCAAGGGACTTTGCCAAGGGTCGGGCGAGAGATCGATCGTCGTCTGCGCGTTCTACACGCCGACGACGATACTCAAATAATTTCAGCCGCCACCCGTGGGTGGTGGGTTCTCTAAATATTTGGCCGAGTATATTCGGCGTGCACGCGTGGAAATATGTATGCGTGCGCGTCGTTTTGGGCCGCGGGGAAAGAGACACGGCAGGCGGATCGGCGGTGCCTGCTGAATCTACGTCGCTAAAAATACGCGTCGCAATAAACTCAAGGGTGACGTCCACCACGCGGATCCAACACGACGTTTTTAGCCGTCCTTCTTTTTCTTCTTCTTCTTCTTCTTCTTCTTCTTCTTCTTCTTCATCGAGAACTTTTGTTTCCTCTCTGTAATTACTGTTCTCAAGATTACCGTTCTGCAGTCTGTTTACGTCATTACTCGCCACCATAAACTTAAGATAATTTAATCAATGGCGCCTACATTCTGGAAGCGTAAAAATAAACACGAGAAGAATGAAAATTTTCGGTAACGTTATATCTAATCGTAGGTGAGATTGTTTTAACAGCTTTTTCTCTCTTGGTTTTATTTCCTCATTTAAGAGGTGGCGTGATGGCAACTTGATCGTAGCGATAACAATTTAGAATTAACGCGTAGTTGCGTTCATTGCGTCAACATTTGCCTTTCTGGCGAGCTTATTATAATAAGATAGATATACATCTGCACAACGTAATACTACGTCAAGGATAATTAATAATAACGTTGTGTCTTCGGGTTCAAAGTCCTTGAGAATCAAGGCCAAGAACATTTATTTTCGCACTATTTATATTATAGCTACAATTTAATTTTCTTGCTAAAAAAAATTTTAATGTCATTTCGATATTTTTGAGCTTTAAATTGCGATAGTTATTAATAATTTTAATATATATCTTTATATATATCAAATTTTGTAATCTATGATATTAATAAATAATAATAAGTAATAATATTTAATAATTTTAATGAAAAATGTACTAAATTTAAGCCAAATTGGAGTAAAGAAATATTTTAAAGAATTCAGTTAGTTAAAATTAGCGATGAATCTATCGATAATTAAACATTTAAAATTAAACATAAATTAAATATAATTTTTGGATTTCTTCAATAAGATCTCAGATAACACTGTAAATAAGATCAAGTAATTTGATGATGAATGTAATACAATGCATTCTGTAAATATATTGCTCATGAGAAGCGTTTATGCGGCATTCTTGCAAGAATATTCGCTGCTGGAACGTTCATGGAAACGTTCATGGAAGACGATGTAGCTTCTCCCCTTCGAGCTCGTTGCGGTGTATCGTAGTCGCGATTAAACGTGAAAGCGCACGCCGGAGAATGTTCTATCTTACCGAGATAGGAAACCCGTGAAACCCGCGGTCGATCTACTTTAATCACCCTTTACGACGCGATATAAATAGCTTTCCAGTTATTTATCACCTCTCCATAAAAATCTTTTCCCGCAGTAGCAGTGGAGATATGACTAAAGTTGCCGCGCGAAGCCAATTCGTTGTTTCGAAGAATAATTATCACAGGGAGGGGGTTGATAACGGAAACTCTACAACAGCGAGTCCCCGATTTTGTACGGACAAGGTGATGGATAGTGCGACCTTCAAAGGGGGCGATATGCATCATCGATAATACGACGGGACATAGATCAGTTATTTTATAAGTGTCAAACTTGCAATTCCCACGCGGAAAAATTTGTTACCAGCTGTAGACCCCGGTGAAATAAATAAAACAATCGATGCCAGAAGTGTGACGGCGAGGAAACGATAATTCGGACTTCTCGACGCGTTCTCGAGGTTATTAATTCACTCACCATGGACATTAATCTTCGGGACGACCGGAATCGACGGCCGAGTGCCACATCGTGCGAAAGAATAATTCTTTACGTGGATGATTTTGCGGCGGCAACCGGCCAGGATTTATCATCGGAATTCTACAATCGCGCCAAGGATGTTTACGTGTTATCTGCCGAACCGGACAATAAACGGATAGGTCATCGTTCCAGTCTGTATCCACCCACTCCCGACAGTCTGGGCTTTCAGCTGGACGACCGTTCCGCTCTTTATCTTCTCGACTCCAGCGAGAGATCGCCCTCCCCTAATCTACTGTGCTCTCAGACGAGCACTCCTAGACGCTCCAGATGCAATTTAGACGTCGATCAGCGATCCAGCAGACGCTCCAGCACGCAGTCGAGTCGTTCGAGGACGAACAGCTGCAACAGACCGACTCCTTTAGGTAGGAGATAATTGGAAGGTGAACGAATAGGAGAAAATGTTTTATTCCTCAGAACTAATTAAAGAGATACTATAATTAGCCTTGAATCAATATCTCGCCTTTGTGGAGCTTATGTATATATATTTCACAGTTCACGTTTATCTTCTCGCGACATCAAAATATAATCCGGTAAAACTCGACTTTCCCAACTTGACGCCGTAGTTCGAATGCATTAAAGACACATGGAATGTATCCCCCTTTGCCTCGGAGCATCCACAAAAGCGATTATCGCCACTATCGATCAATTCCTGTGGGCGTACGAAAAACGCTTTAATATTAATACGTGACGACGACATGAAACTTCAGGGGATGATAGAAGAGCCAGCGTTAGCAAGAAAACCAGGCCACGAAGGGCAAGCACCACAGTCCCTCGAAAGGATTTCGTCCGTCCTACGAAGGCGGATGTTAAGCAGACGCAGAAGATAATAGAAGACACTCAACAACTCGAGCAAGCGAGACGACACCGGCGGATCGCCATGATCGTTCTGGCGACCTTTATCTTTCTTCTGACGGCTTCGGTGCTGGTGGTGGTGATCACCTTGACGCATAGCAGCTTCCTAAGTCCCGCGTCCGGCTCGAAGGAACTAGCCGAACACAGAGCACAACGTAAATGATGAATTTTGACAACTTCGGATAACTCCGAGCTAACTCCGAATCGTAAAATACCGAACATTTTCCGATGGAATATTAAACTTAAGATACGTTTAAAAGCATTAACTTTATCCATCATCCCGCTTTATCCGACATCATCGTTTTAAACGATGTTTCCTCGCAGCTAATTTACTTTGCGTACGGATTTAACTTTTGTAATATCCTTTTACTGCAACGATTACTCTCGATAGGGCCAATTTAAGTTTCGCATTGCTTCTGATTCACGAGCAATTGAGTCTGACTCGTCGTTGAAATTAAGAAAAATCTGTCTCGTCGCGGGAAGAAAGTAACGTAAATTCACTATCGCCTTGCGAAAATGTGCGAGCTCATAACGCTAGTGTTACATCATTTTTTCACTTTGAGAAGATAAGTTTGAGTTTTTCACTTCACTTACCGGCACGTCTTATCGTTTCAGTACGGAAGGAGAACGAGGAGCTGCTGAACTCCCTGAACAGGGACATTTCTGTGCCCGAGAACGTCACGGCGCCTCCCTAAGGCGGGGTGAATTCCTTCAGATGGAAGTGCACAGCTCGTCCGTCGCTCTCGATTCGCTTCAGCCACGTGACACGAAGTCCTCGTCTCGCGAGGAACATCACAATACATTTCCCGACGACGGACAACGTCGTTCGGGAATCAATCACGTCGACGACGCGTTTCATTTTACGGAGTGGAGATCCGGGTGATTCGGGAGAGAAAAAGTCCGAGACGATGGTGAGAAAAACTGGATAAGTCTCGGAGCGGGTAACATGCTGATTGTTGCAACTTTTTAACGCTAAGCTCCAGAGATGTGTCCTTGCATACGACGTACTTGTACGTAGCGGAAACGTTATTGCGACGAGCTCGCAAAAAGTCTAATCGCGACGTTCGACATATCATGTCGAATTGTCGATTGTATTGTTGCCGCGCTCGAAAACATCGCGTTGATATGTATATATATATATATATATATATCTCGTATCGATGCAGACTAGGTGTCCTCAATTCTAGGCTTCGCCAGTACGAGTTCACTTCGATTAGAAGCACTGAATCAGAATTCTAAATTAGTGATGAAACTGAATCGAAATCGAAACTTAATAGTACTTAACTTAAATTTTATTTGATGGTAAAATGTTTATCTGACCTGATAAATATCGTCTCAAATTTGGCGATTTTTAATGTAGCGGTAACTATTTACCTAGAGAAATTCTCTGGCATTGCGTGACGTCACGTACGTGATCTGTCACCATAAACGTGAACGATAAAGTGACTAAGGGTGCCTGATCTGCATGGAAGCGAGCCGTATAATTCTTCAGGAACGCGATTACAGTCTTTGAGACGAGAGCTCACGTAGTTTCGTTGCGAAATTTATTCCGACGATAAGTCGCACACCGAATGTCAACAACGAAGGAACGATTTAGACGTGAAAAGGATACGATGCCATAGACGTGGCATTTTGCCGTCTGCTCGTCGGCGAAGGAATCGGCTGATACACGAAACTTTTTGTCTATTTACTTCTTCGGATACGTGAGAACATACGTGGCCCGAATTACACGTGAGTATCGATCCACGTGAATATCCACGCGGACCCGCGAAAGAAATCATAGAGAAAACCGATGTAGGGTTTAGCTCCACGGTGCTTTTTTTACATGTCTTCCAGGACGATAAAGGACACGAGCTCAACGAACGGAGGCTCCGAGTCGCCGATTCCTCGCGCTGACGACGGACCGGATCATTTTTGTGCATGTAGAAAGCTGTACATAGGAACGTTCGTTTATTAAAAGTCGTTTATAATTACGCACGTCGAGAGGATAGCCGAGATAAGAGCTAAATTTGTTGTTGTCAATTGTAAAATAAATTGTCATAGAAGACACATCCCGTCGAGGTCGCGGCAAAAGAAGAGAAAAGAAACGAAAAGAAGAGAAAGAACACCATTGGCGATCGGTTATTAAAATGTATGTACGTGCGTGTGCGCGCGCGCGCGCGCGCGCGCGTGTGTGTGTGTGTGTGTGTGTGTGTGTGTGTGTGTGTGTGTGTATGTCTGCACATTACCATATGTATAAGGATACAATTCACGCACGAAACGTCCAAAATATTTTTATTCGCTTCACTCCGCTACTCCCAATTTCCCATTTCGCTTTGTGACTAATTGCTTAAAGTTTTATCGGATATTTTTCGCCATGATGATGGCGATTCAGCGGAAACTTTTTCCGATACGTTTATTCCGCAATCCCTTTCCACGAGCATTGAAAATATTTGCCGAACATAATTCGATCCCATGAATCTTGTATTTCGCAATTAAACGGTATCCATAATTCTGATACGGAATGCACGCGCGAAATGTTTATCCCGTATGCTCATATATCTATTGAATTTTCTATAAGCAACGTCTACTATTTTTATATGCGATATCGCTATTCACTGTGAAAACATTCGGGATTTTTATTTCATTGAATTTTATCGTTTTGTTTGTTCTGTTCGTGATTGAAATTATTTTAATCTGAAACATCCAGTCAAATCTGACGTCGCTGAAACAGATGACATCTCGTGACAGTAAAAGGATCAACGTGAGATATATCAATATAATAAAATATAGTTTTTTGTACACATGGAGAGATGTCGTTTATATATCGATACAATCTGGTTTATGCTGGAAAAATAACCGTCACATTTGACAACAAAACTTTCTCGTGGTACAATCGTATTGAACTTCAATATTGCTACAAAACTAGAAGAAATTTAGAATTTCGTGAAAATCGTTTCCGTTTTACAAAAACTATTTCTCGCGAATGCGAAAAATTGAATCGTTTAAATTGATATACGAACATTATTTTTTCAGGACTGCGACACATTTATTACATTTTTTTGCGGAACGCAAAATACACAAAAACGTAAATGTGCCATTTTTATCATCTGTAATAATTTTTATTCCTTTTTTTTTCCGAATGTAAAATGTGTTATTTCTGTAAATTTGTAATTTTAATTAGAGCGTATTGTTTTTCAAGGAGTTCGACTGCAGTTTCGAATGTCGTCTGCGAGTTTGCTTAGCGATCGTTACAGTTAAACGCGGGATGACTTTTTCTATCTGGTAATGAGATAATGTACGATAACGAAATCTATAAATACTATCGGAGGTTACACGCGCTTATATGTATAGTGACACATTAGTACCTAATGTCGTTTCCGCGACATGTTAAAATTAACGCGACGCGGAATATCGAGCGCTTAAAGAAGAGGAAGGAAAGAATAGGCGAATTAGAATTTTTATGATTACTTGTTACCAGACTCACATATGTATACGTCGAATGTACGTAAGATATACATACACTTTCGAAATGTTACGATCGCGCGAGATAGATCGCAATGAGGAGCGGCAAGAAGAATTTCCTTCGTCTTTCGACCAATCTCTTTCGACTCGTCAATTTCTCTGTTCTGTGTGCCGAATTATCGCATCTGCGTTATTCCATTTCGCTGTCTATTCTAAAGATAACCGTCCTGAGAATTATGTTTTACCGCAAACCATTGTATTATATTTCGCCGATCGCGATTTGCTCTATCCTTTGCTCTATCTATGACGGGATCGACGATGCAGGCTCGATCGATCGATTGATCGAATTATTATTTATCATCGTGGAAGGGAAACGATCAGTTTGACAGGCACGTTCGCGTCGCACAATCAATCGGCAAACGTAATCGCCGATCTTTCGCGATTCGCATCGCATAAGAACGTAAGTAATTATCAATAATCGGTTTCTCGAGCGAACAAGTCGGGATTCTTCTTTTTTTTTCTAGATAAAATCGGCATTCAGAGATCGTTAAAGGATACGTACGGAGCGCAGCCAATTTTGCTGATAAGCTTGTTAACGTAGTCTTAAAACAGCTCACGGCCGTAGATCTCTCGCCGGAAATACTTCGGCCATAGTTCGTAGCCGCCGATCGATTCGGCGACTCGGAGGAACACAATAATTCGCTACACGTTGTGCGCAAAGACCTTTTCTATAAAGATATTTCCCTTTTCTACCTGTAATTATTAATTTCTAGGGCCATTTGGTGGACGTTACGTAGCGTTACGAGGACCTTTTTTCACTAAGCCTGTCTCTCGCGACGAGCCTTTACTCCCGTCTTCTTTTTTGCATACGCTTGGAGATCACTTGGCCTAACGCGAGAGATCCATTTAATAACCGAGCTAAATAAATAACTTAGTACCCGCTCTAATCTCGAAGAGATCCCACGAGAGCGAATCGAGTTTTGGCGAGTGTTCGCGCATATAGTGAACGTTAGAAACTTCGTACGAGAATTAACGAAGAAAAAAAGAGATAGAGAAAGAGAGAAATTTAAGAGAGAGAGATAAAAATATTTGCGCTGGTCGCGTCTTCATTTCTTACGACACTATGATACCACCGAGGATACGATACAATCGCGCCGACAATTTGGCATCGCGTGACAATTAACGACGATGCTTCCTCCAAGGTTGCACCGTACTTAAAGTTTAAGCCCCAGACGCGAGATACGATATACGTGTGCCAAAGCCGTGCGTGTGTGCGATACGCGCTCAAGTTCCCTTCGACAATCATAGTACCGGTGTGAGTATACGATCGCTTGTGTGTGCGTTTTTACGAGAGAAGAGGAGGGCATTTTCTGCGTCGCAGGGCGCGACGTGGCTCGTTACACGAGCGACAAGCTCCACTCGGGGGAGTAAGCGGATTGTCCTCCCGATCGTTGATCGCTCGGGATCGCCGGGCAGAAATGACTCTCGTGCTTCTCATTGCTTCTTACTTTATAGCTTCGATATATCGCGCCGGCGGCTGCACGCGTCCGCCGGCGGAAAAATGTGTTCGCAATAAAAAGGAGATGAGGCACCGATAAAACGTACAAAATTTTAACTTCAAAACTTTGTCTACAGTCAAGTACTTCCGGTACTGCAATCAAGAAATTCGAGATTGTAAGAGAGGCACTTAGCTCAATATTACCAAATTATACCAAATTTCGCGAAGGACACTACAAGGAAAGATCCATCTGCTTTAAACTATTTCCCGCAACGTATTTCCATGCAACTTTGTGTAATAATGTCTAAATTAAAAATGCAAAAGCACTCGCATAATTCTCTTCCATGCAATAAGAAAAGAAAAATAGATTCCGTGCTTTATTTTTTTACCGTCCTATTACCCGTCGAAACCTTTTAGTCATTAAGTTACACGGTGGGATCTAGCAAGTCTCAAAATGATCGTTTTCTTCATTTCCTTTTTATCAAGATAATCTCTTTAAAGCAATGCATATTAAATGAGGAGCCAATTTTGTGCTCTAGATACAATTATAAAATATACACGCAGATAAATCTGCGACCTTTTTTTGGTAAAATTGGGCAATGTGCGTGACATTAAATAATAAGCAGGATAAAAAGCTGTGTGCAAGTTTCATCTTGTCGCTCTCGTACGCGAGGCACGCGTGTTTTATTCAAGGAAAAAAGTCACGCGAGTGGTGTATTCCGGACACGCTGACGAGATTTTACGCCAGGGATTGTAGTAGTAATATAATAATCTCGACCACGAGGTGTGTATCATAGCGAAGCGTTGTGAGATGTTACAATGGATGAGATATTATAAAAAAAATTTATGTTTCTATATTGTAATAACGTTTATGTATAACGAGATTATTATAATGCAAAAATATACATACTAGTTGTCCAGTTTTCGGCAGCATCTTTATTAACCTTTCATCGAGTCGCGTCATCTTCTGAAATGAGTCTGAAAAAGAGGAGAGAGAAAGAAAGAGCAAGAGACAGAGAGAGAGAGCAAGAGAGAGAGAGAGAGAGAGAGAGAGAGAAATCGCGAAATAACCCACGGAGATGGCGAGAGAAAGGATGCGAGAGAAAGGGCTCATATTCAATACAGCTGCGGATTAAAACGGTGAGTTTCTTTATTGTCAACGTATATTGCAAACTTCTACATTGTAGAAATCTGTAAAGTCGAGGTGGAGTTCGATTAGCGTTTGAACCCTGCCTAAAAGGGACGTGTAGAGAGTCATGCAATAGCGCGAACATACTTGACACTCGAGTTAAGGTGTAGCTTATCAAATATAGCGTGACTCGTGGCGTGGCCGGTGATGATAAAGGGGCGAGTGACCGACTTTCCCCCGCGGATTATTTCTACAACTAAATCGCGGTATCCATTTTCGGTTGTTTGCTTGTCAAACACAGAGCCACGTTCTTCCGTTTACGTAACAGGTGGATCGCGTCGGCAGGAGCAAGAATAAACTTTTCCCTCCCCTTTTCAACCCCCTCCCTCGAGCGGGGGTGCTGCCGTTATCCGATTATGAAAGCAATAGGGATTTCCCACGTGTCGGTCAGACCGCCACTTATTATTGGCGATTGTTCACGCACGAGAGCACGCAACCCGGATACTCCGGGGTAAGTTTATAACGCATGTCGTGAACGTGCGTGAGTGTTTTCTTTAACTCTAATAACGGGCCAGTTATATTCTACGCCGAAGCTATTTCTATAACGCGCATATGTCTCTCACCCTGCCTGAAAGGGAAAAATAAGTTAGTCATGCCACAGTGCTCGTCTAAATCCTTCTTGCATCAGGGCCATAGGCGTGCGCGCGTACCCTGCATGAGATACACGCGGATCACACGCTCTATTCTTCAATAACGTTTAATCGTAAGCGTTATTATATCGTGCGTTGTTTGTTTTACACCCTGCCTTAAAGGGATAAGAAAGATGTTCCTAATCGCCGTGGTGTCGCGCCGAACAGGACTTTGCGGGAAATCAATTTCCTTCTCTTTTGCTCTCCCCGAGATTCCTCATGCATCTGCTGCACAATTTTATTTTTTACTTTGTCCCCCATTATCCTCATTGCGTTTTAACAGATATTTCTTTGCGGTTCAAGTTCAAGATGCAAGGTATCTTATCGCAAAAGATATATATCATACGGAATTAAAAGCGACAAATGCTCTCTCCGCATGAAATTCTTCCGTAAAAATCTTTTGCCTGTTCGGAGCTAGACCAGAGCGATACAATAAATACTTTACGATTAATTAAAAACTATCAGTCTCAAGCTTCAGTTTAACCCTGCCTAAAAGGGAAAAAAGGTGGTCATGCAAGATTGCTCTTACCATATTCGGGGCCCTAGCTAACGCGCGTTGGATACACGATGACTTCCGAAGAAATGATTTCATTGAAACGGTTCTTTGGAAACCATCGGAAACCACTGTAAATTCACATTATTCTCGGCCGAGATTTCTTCGCCAAATCGAGATTTTTGCCGATCGAGCTAGCATTTCAAAGTCGAACAAATAAATAAATTCTCTGTGGCGAATAAATGTAAAAAAAAAAAAACGTTCTGCGAATTCAATAGTTAAGTAAACTTCTGGATGAAACATTTGGTTTGATAGATAAAAATACAATAACAGATGATTGTTGCCGGATTTGCAACTGTTGTTCGCTAAATCTTCCACCCAATTTGTGCGCATTGAGTGTAAATAAAAGGATCGAGTGTCACGTTGTTAATGATGAAGAATAATAGCGCGAAATTGCCATCATTATCTTTCAGTCAAATTCTGCGTAGTTCGATACACGTTTTTGAATTAAAGTGTTTGAATTGAGATATTTTCGAATTAACGTAACGTTTGCGCAAGTGACGAGCGCTTATTTGCGTGTTTAACATGCAAATTTAATCCAAACAAATATGCGTCATTATCACGCGAATTGAAGTTTCTCTCTAATTATAATATCGTACGATGATATCTCGATCGGGAAAATGCTCTTTTTGGCGACCTCTCATTACTTCAATTGAAGCGCCTTCTTCAATGGAATATAAGGGCCCTTTCTTAGACACTAAAATCTTATAAGCTAGCTTTTCTTTGAGGAATCTTCCCTCCGTATGCTAACGATTAGTTTAAACTTTGATACAAATTTCATAATTGCGTTTTTACATTGTGAGATAAAGCGTCAAAAATAAAAAAAAATTCTCTATAAAAGCAGATTCAAATCAAAACACAAGAGACTCCATAACAAATATATAAATATAGAGATTCTCAAAATTTCCTTTCGAATTTTTTGTTTAAAAAAATGCATAAATCCATCGACCTTTGACAGGGAATGCTCTCCGGTTCTTTCAAAGATATGCAAGCGGTGATGGCTTGTTTTTATTTAAATTTTGCATTTAAACAGTACCATGCTGTTTTCATTTTTATCTTATTTTAAAGCAACAATCCAATTATGCCAATATTGCAATTGATCTTACCGATGATCGTTGGAAATATTTCTTGTCTGATATCTCTCGATCGTGCCGGATCGTTGGAATCGAAAAGGCTATCAGCCGCCATGAGGTTCCCTGTCAAATGTCCCATAACCCGGGAAATGCGTGTCGCTTATTTCTGCCGTTTGAAAATTATCGTGAATTCTTCATAAACATTACGACCTTATTCGTGCCTATCGACCTAAGCTATCATACTTATTTTGATTTCGCCTTTCGTAATGTTCTTCTTCTTCTCTTGCTTCTTCTTTTTGCAGTTCAGCTCCTCCTGAATTTCTAGCAACGACTTGCCTTTGGTCTCGGGAACGAACAACGCGATGAAGATCACGCCAAGATAGCAGCTGACGGCAAACCAGCCGAAGGCCGCGTACACTCCCCAATTGTCGGAGATCACTTGGTACATCTTGGAGACGATGAAGGCCAGCAAGGAAGACACCAGATTGGCCAGCGAGACGGCGGCGCCTTTGACACTCGTCGGGAACAATTCGCCCAGCATCATGTAGGGCAGCGGATTCAGGCCTAGAGCGATGATCAGCTCGTAAAGGATCACGGAGGAGTGAAGCAGCCAGCCGTATTCGGATGTGTCCACTCCGAATTGAAATTTGACAAGATAGAAGACACCGGTGATGGTCAGCACGATTCCAGCTAGGAGGGTGGTGGTGATAAGTAAGGGTCGTCGGCCGAGTTTGTCGACCAGAACCACCGCTCCGAGACCAGCGATTAATTGGAGCACGCTCAACAGAATAACGGAGATGCTCGCGGGTAGACCCGCGTCGCCTTCCTCGAGAATCTCCTGGGTGTACGACTCGACGGCGGCAATGCCGCTAAATTGGAGGACAAATTGCAGACCGATGCTGATGATGACGGCGCGTCGGTTGCCAGGCGTGCCGAAGAGATCCCAGAAGTGGCCGCGATCGCTGAGATCGCGGACGACTATCTTCTGCATCTGCTCCATGTCCGTCTCCAATTGATCCTTGGAAACGCAGCGCTTCAGACGTTTCAGACTCGCCATCGCGTTATCCTGGCGGCTCTTCATCAGCAAGTAATACGGCGACTCGGGCATCCAGGGAAAGCTCATGAAGAATACCAGCGGGATCAGCAAACAGCTGTAACCGAGCAATTTGTAAGAGACAAACGGACCGACCGCGTGAGCGTATAACTCTCCGAAGGTCACCATCAGCTTGATAAAGGAGCCGAGGGTACCCCTGATCTCCTTATCGGCGATCTCTCCGATGTACATAGGGCAGACGACGTATGCAATGCCCTGGCCGATACCACCGATACCGCGAGCAGCGTAGAGAACGTAAGGATTCCACGCTATGATGATCAATACGTATGAGAGAGTCAGTGGTATGCCGCCTATCAGCAGGCTCATCTTTCGACCCAGTCGGTCCACGATAAAGGCCGCTACAATGCATCCAGGTATGGTGCCCAAAAGGTAGAACGAGGCAATCCAGGAGGCGTCGTCGGATGTTACCAGCATGTGAGAGTAGGCTGATTTCAATATTGGTAAGGTGGGTGACGTCCATCCTATGTGAGATCCGGCAATTGCTAGCGATAAGGTAGCTGCGGTAAAATCGAACGGATGAATAAATCATAATTTACGTTGTCCTTCCGTTGATTCTTTTTTGTATATAAAACAAGTGAAAGTGAATTTCAAATAGAATTTATTGATGAAAGGAAGAAAGATTAAGTCTTCTCTAGATAAGATAATATGTAGATATAAAGCAGTTGAGATAAATTTTTATTTACATGCAAAAAATATGGGCATTAATAAATATGTTGTAAAAGAAATTATACTATACAACGTAGTTCCGGTAAAATATGACATTAAATTCTAATTTAATAAATGCTTTTTTAATTTTGTATTTAATACTATGAACTTCGGATATTTTCCACTTCAAAATTTTCAAGATTCATATTTACAATTTTAATTTAATTATAATATTGATAACTAAAATAATCTATATCGGTTGGTATCAAAATTGAATATATATTATTATTATATATTTTATTATTATTATATATAATTGAATATATATTAATTGAATATATAATATTAATTATGTAGGTTGAAAAATTCCATGTAGTATAATATTTAAAAATTTTTAATTATTGAAAAGTCATTATTTAAATTCTTTTATTTAAAAAATATAAAATTCAATTTTAATTATTTTACCTGTAATCGCTGCTAAATATTGAGACCACCGTTTAACACGGGATTGCTCCATCTTTTATTTCTTCTTATTATAGGACTGAAGAGAAAATCAATTTATGTATTATTAAGACAGTGCAGATGCAGAATTGTATTAAAATTAAATATAAAAGAAATTAGCTGTGCTGTTTCCTTCTAAAATATATATATATATATATATATATATATATGGATTCTATTTTTTTATATAAAATTCAGAGAAAAATGAATTAATTATTTACTAATAATAATAATATTATTATTGCATTATTCAATTCATAGGATTATATATTTTACAAGCGCATGTCCAGAATAAATTTTAAAATAAATTAGAGGCTTAACCCATTTCCGTTCTTTAAGCTGTTTATGTAGGAAATTCTATTAAATTTAAATCAATATTATACTTACAGAGATAGCGATGAAGCGCGCTAATGCTACCAGAGAAGACGATCGCCACCAGCCTAAAGGCACCCGGATTTTAATGCATTTCAGATGGAATAACAACGCATTTATGGCGCCGTAGATTATATATGGTACTTTATCAGCGCTTTCGTTATCAGCGATTCGTGTCAAATCTGCTGCTGTCCCCACTCATTCCATCATTTCATTTTGATGATGTTTGCTTATTACTAGTTAGGTCTGGAAGGACAGGTAGAATAAACATCCAATTATTTTTCTGTACACGTGCCAACTATGTGCGTTATTTGATTGTTCGAGAAGGTAGAGATCTTAAGGTAACCCAATTTACATGAAGATATAATACAGGCATGACGTAATCCCTTAAGTTGTGCAACGCACGTTTTGAAGAAATAGTATCAAATATCTCGCGGGATTATTGTATTACTACATGTACTCGGTACGAAATGGCACCACGATTATTCATTTCGTTATACCTTTACGATACCTTAATGGAATTATAATATAATACGTAATAAAATAATAATTTCAAACAAACTATTTCTATATGACATTTAAGCGACATTTCAATTAATTCGAGCATTACAACATTTGTCCGAGACATTAAGATCAAATTCTTTCGAGTTATTTAACATAACGTTGTGTTAAATATCAATCGGAGATGAGATTTTTTAGATAGAAAACTGCAAAAACGATCATCACGTATTCGTTTCCGCTATGTATAATAGGATATAATAGAATTAATAATTTATATTTATTAAATAAAGGGAAAATCCTGCATATAGAGTTATTTATAAACAATGCCTTTTTGTTGGCGCTGATTAACGGCGGCGCCGTTGATTAACAAACGTGCAATAACATTATAAGCTTATTGGTATAAGTAATTAATCATTTTACAGCATCGTGGCTGTAATACAACAGTCTCATCTACAAATAACGATCTCTCTGGGATTGTTATGAATAATGGACGATAACAGTGGACAACGAGAGCATAAAAAAGCGCAATCATCATTTTTTTGTAATGCATATTTTTCAAACGTTGTTTACATTCTATCCGCATGAACAGAAAATAAATTCTCTCCGGATTAGACTATGTTGTGAATTACAAGAAGAGCATATTTGTCAATTGACAAGATAATAACGAAACGATGACAAGATTCGCGCGATCGCTATTTTTAATTTGTCAAATATTTTACTCTTTTCTTTAGATATCTTTTCTATTTTCTTACTTTCTTCTTTGTAAGTAAATCATTAGTGGTTTACTTTATCAGCTGGATTATCTGAAATCATTGTATACAAACAAGTATCATCTTTGCAACCATGTTCTTCCTTGTTTATTATTGCGTAAAGAGATTCGATTCGCGACACGTGTAGAGCATAATGAAATTTTTGTGCGAACGTTTTCGCAAGAATGATCGTTGTTTGTAAACTTTTCTCAACGGAATCTTTTCTTGTCTTTCAAATTAAGCGTACAAGGTAATCGTTATCGTGCCTTGAAACCGTGATAATTTCTGTCGCAAATATGCGCTTTACGCATCCATATGCAAACATAGCGCATTGCAAGTTTTTTTTGTGAAAACGCGCGGATGCTCCTTATCGGCTGTAATTAACCTGCGGAAAACACATCGCGTGTTTTATGTTTTCGCAATACAGGATTTATTGTTAGATACAAGCGTCTATAAATTCAACAATATTCTGGAGCTTTTCATAGTACAAAATAAGCACTTTAATCCGAAGAATCAAGTTAGATAAAGAGTAGATATACAGAGAGAGAGAGAGAGAGAGAGAGAGAGAGAGAGAGAGAGAGAGAGAGAGAGAGAAGAGAAAGAGAGAGAGAGAATTTTGTAAATTATATAATATAAAAACAATAATAAAAAATACAATAAATTAAAATTATATATTTATTTAATAAAAAAATTTTTAAATTGATATTTTTTGCTCTATGAATAATAAGATTTTCTGTACAGATGTTTCTCATTGACACACACGAAGATGATAACTATTTTAATAAAAAAGTGTTCTATATAATTATAAATTATATTTGAAATTATATGTTACTATTCCTTTATTTTTATTTATTCGATGATTCGTCAGACATCGACCGATTTTTCACAATCATACTTCTTTATTTATACAATTGTTTACTGCTAATAGCAATAAAAAAAGTCTAATTTTTAAATATCCTAAAATGATAATAGCTAATTCCAAACATTATAATTCAAAAATTGCTATGCATTCCATATTAATTTTGGGGCCCTGTATAAAAACAGAATTTCTTAATTGTGACAGTTCATCTTAATAATATCTACAATTATACAAATATATTAAGTTATGTTGATATTCAAAATACTAATTATCTATAATCTTCATAGATATTGAAATAAACAACTATATAATAAAAGAATTGTATTTAACAATAAATCATTTAATCAACAATTGTTATAATTTTGTATAAAATTAAAATAAAATTTTGATGGCATTTCGTTCGAGGAAGTAACGCCGTTGTTCCTGTGTATTATATATATATATATATATATATATATATATATATATATATATATATATGTATACTATGCGCCAGTTTTTATCTGAATAAAATGGATAAGGCTGGACGTTTGAAACAGTATAGAGAAAATTGCAATATGCAATATGCAGATAGTCGCGTGGCAGAAATCTGCAGTTGAATAACGGAAAGTGTTTATGCGTTATCTGGGCCAAGCGTTCACGTCGTTAACATTTAATCCACGCGAGTTGCGATGTGACACATTTACGATGCTGTTCGTCCGCGCGGCGTCAGGTGACGAGACTTCGTGAGAAATAAATGCGAATATTTTACCGCGAGTGTTTCTATTTCCATGACGAAACGCAAAACAAACCGGGAATACATTTCCCTAATCCTCTCTCATTTCATTTCTTTGCGATGAAGAAATAAGACCGAAAGAATATCAACGACCGATAAAGATCGGCAATGCTATCGCTTATAATCCAACCGAGAGGAATAACATCCACTTCTTTTTTCAAAAAAGAGATAACAGTCGAGATATTAAGGAGAAATCAGAAAAATTAATATCTCGATTCACTCGATGAACAAATTTGTCGCGCTTTAATTTCTACGATCATCGCCCGTTCTGTCATTACAAATAAACGCCTGCGAGGAGGAGGATTGTTTTCCATTTGTCGCCGGGACGCAAGTCCCGATCAAGCGATCTGATTTACGACGGAATACTTCGCAGTTGGGATCCCGGATTCTCCCGGACGCGCCATGCCGACGTTCGTGTTTCGCGCGTGACACTCGCAATCTATCGAGCGCGTCGACCGCCGCCATCGCGCCGACTTCAGGCAGTCGCCAGTCGTCTGCCGTGGTGTGCCGTTGGTCGTGTGCCGTGTGTGGAGGATTTCGACGAGGTTGAAAGTCCTGGTGGGAGCACGCGAGAGAACCGCGCGCGAGAATCGCGAACACACCCTCGTAGGCGCCCCTCGCGCGTAGGACCCGAGGAGGGTGGTGGAGGAACCCGAATCCCCGCGATCGTTTCGCGCCGCGCGAATCGCCAGCTGCGTCTCGCGGAGGTTGCATCCAGAGGATCTGACAGCGAGGGACGGACAGGCGCAGCCGAAGATGTGCGGCGGCTTTACGTGCTCGAAAAATGCGCTGACAGCCCTCAACATCCTCTACATCGTGAGTAGACACCCTCCGAGACACTCGCGACTCATCCTCCCTCGATTCGTGTCTCCGAGTGCGCCTTTCCATCCGGAGGACGGTCCCTTATCAATCTGCGCTTCCCTCTCTCGCTCACATTTTCGCCTGAGATCGGGTGTCTCGCTCCGTCTCGCTCCGTCGCGATGTTTACGGCAGGGAAGTATTCGTGCGTTGCATAATTACGCTAGTCAATATCGTGTACACTGGCTGATAAAGAATGCCTCTCCGTTTCCTTCTCTCTTTCTTCTACGTGTTTTTTTTTCCCTGTGATGTAGATATACACACGTATCTTACACACGTAAGATTGATCTAATCGTGTTAGCACTCGTTGACGTTTTCTGTCACCTCAACGGATAATTGCATTATGAGTGATCGCGAACCTTGCTGCGTGATAAGCGCAAGATCCCTCTCATCGAACTTTAACTTTTATAAACGTGATGCGTATACGAAAAAGATTAATCACCACAAGTGAGAGATGCTGTAACAACTGTACTTGAATTATGCGCAAGTCTGATGTGTCAGCTTGGGATTATCTGATGCTTATCTTAAACAGACGGTTAATTTTTTTTATGCTTAGTACATCTGGTAGATATTTTATCAATGATTACTTTTTCTTGCAGGTCGTTGCCTTTATATTAATAGGAGTTGCTGTATATGGAAGGGCATCCGCCTTAGTTACAAATCTCCCCATTATAGGTGGCATTTTAGCATGCGGAGTAATCCTGTTTCTAATTTCTATATTGGGCCTGATTGGTGCTGTTAAACATCATCAGGTTCTGTTGTTCTTTGTATCCTTTCCTTAGCGGTAGCAGTTTTGATGTTAGATTTGTGAAATAGGGATTGATTCTACTTGGTTTATCTTTGTAAGCATATTAATATTATAAATCTAATATCTATGAAAAAAATTTTTGTTTAGCTTATTCTTTTCTGTTGGTGATTATATTTATGTGTCGTCATCAATAATATTTAATATGTGTTGTATTCTCTATTGTTTTTTGTATCAAAATTTTAAATCTTATATCTGTGAAGAGATCATTTGTTTGCTTATCTTTTCTCTTGGATAAAAATCTTAGTATATTTATTTCATCAATGGTTGTTATATTTATCGTTATGTTTTTGTTTTTTACACTTTTATACATCTCAATATCAATATAAAATATTTTATTGTTGAAAGAAATGAGCATTTCCTTAATGCATTTCATAGTACATGCTTATTTTATTCCTTCTGTTCCTGATTCAATTCAGCATCGCCTGCGCTTGTCTTGCTGTCAATACTAAACAGCAAGAACAACTTGCAGAACAGGTAATTGTTTTATTTAAAAGATAATTATTTATTATGGGATGAATGAGACTTAATAATTTTATCTAGGGTTGGAGACGTGTTGGACCTGACTTACGGGAAAAAGTTCAGACAACTTTTAATTGTTGTGGATTTAATAACACTACCGATGAATCCGCTCTATCCTGCAATGATGTTAATGTAAGTTTCGATAAAGTCGGCATCCGTGTGATAATTATCAAATAATTGCGATCTTTTTACAGAAGGTTTGTTGCCAGTCAATCGATCAAATGTCTTGTCCACCTTGTCCAACATGTATGCATAAACTGCAATCTACTATTGATTACGCGTTTAAATTATGCGGCAGTATAGGATTATTCTTTAGTTTTACAGAGGTAAGATTCCATAAATGACATTTTACATTTACACACATATCGCACAATTGTACAGAATGTAATATTAAATATTATACTAAATTTTATATATATATATATATATATATATATATATATATATATATAGAGAGAGAGAGAGAGAGAGAGAGAGAGAGAATTTATTCAATATTTAAGATTTTCATCTAACTATAAGTGCAGTATTCATGTCATAGTCATTTACAACAAGGGTACCTTCATTTTGTTGAAATGCTAACATGTGTGCCCAATTACAGTTTGTTGGTGTGTGGTTGACCGTGAGATACCGGAACCAGAAAGATCCACGAGCTAATCCTAGTGCTTTTCTCTAGTCTAACACCATCGCCATGTCCTCTGTCACTTCATACGATCCTCCTAATAGATGGTGGGTGGCTTCATATGTCGGTTGTGGTCTTTTAATCTTTTTTTCCAGCATTGTAGCATTATCAGTTCAAATATTCATATGCTATAAATATTCATTCGTAATGTTCTAGAAATATATAAATTACGCATAATATATGGCATATAGCAATTTATATAAATAAAAATTTATATAAATAAAATTTTTTTTTGGGGATTTTTCTGAGCCTTATAAATTTAAACATTTTCAGGTGATTGCAGCTTTCTTGGCAAGGCGTTATCGTAATCAATTAGATCCAGAGGAAAAAGCTGCAAGAGCCATTTTTCCGCAGAATAATTATTTATATTGAGTCACCGAAATATTTGAAAAACAAATGAATAATTTTTCCTTTTATTCATGTTATACGTATTTCATGATACTCTTATCAATATGAAGAGGACAGATATCTGAAATTAATTTTACTTTTGATTGCTCGGATATGTATCATATTTTTTAAGGGCTATGATTTAAAGCGTATTTCTTTTAATGCTGAAAGATTACTCATTTGTGCTCACAGCAAAGGCAAGAGTTAATACATTTTCCAACTGGGCAATCATAGATTTTAGAATGAGTTAGACAAATAATTGAAATGTGTGCTCTAGTCATATACTTAGAACACTCATAACAAGCCTCAATGCGCCTTGTAGTCTAGTGACAGAAAAGATCACGTAAGTATTTCTATTAAATTTTGTTGCATTATTTCTTTTTATAAAAAAAAAACCTGGTGACGATGAAAATTTAACACTATCTTAATTTTACTATTTTAGTTCCACAATTTGAATAAATCTTAGATATTTAAAAACTATTCTAAAACATATGGAATAATATAAAAAATATTAAAAAGAAATATGCAAATTACTTTTTTTAATATTTTTTCATAAATGTAATTTATCATGGTAAAAATATGAATAACATCCATAATCTTATTCAATCATATTTTTCTCCCATATATGAAAGAATAATATCATATTATATATATATATATATATATATACACATAGTTATATTTAATATCTAGATTATATTTATATCTTCCTAAACAAAATTCTATCATATCGTCTTTGAGTACTTTTAGACAACTTTATAATATTTTTATGTCTAAGAAGATCGTTTTTTATATTTTAAAATGTTCTATATAGTATTACGACATATCTTTTGTTATTATTAAGAAATTATAATCAAAATAATCAGAAAAAGATTGTAATGTACCTCACATTTAATTTAGATGAAATTTGCCATAATTTGATGGATATTGCAAATCTATGACAGTTTTTATTTTCTAACATTTGCTTTTGTATGCACTTGCTTATGATATCGTAAGTGTATTATCTAAAAGATTATGAAATGAAAATGAAAACGATTAAACGATTAAATGAAATTGTATTTCAAGTTTCATCTATTAAAAATATCCAATACGAGTGCTTTGCTTCAGATTAAATGCTGTGTTGATTCCGCACTCTAACAAAACTTACGCATAATAAGCTGAATATAAGTTGTCCTAAACGGTCTGGAAAGTTATTGAAGAACTTTATAGTAGTCTCGTTTTCTTATATAATGCAGAGTTTTTAATGGATCCTTGCAGGCTTTTAAGCTTTTACAGTTATAAAAGGAGAAGATGGAAGAGGATATTTAAATCATTTTGTTGAATATGATTGAATTTACGGATAGCTAGATTTAATTAGAATAGAAATTATATTTTTTTATTCGTAAAGAAAAAAATATAATTATTGATGTCGTTTTATGGAATAATATCCTTCCAGGCTTTTTCGGACAATTTGCATATAATATAAGTCAAACTTTACGAAAGACGTGTTGTGAATTTAATGTGCATGGAAATATTGTACGTCGTACTCTATTCTAGACATTAGAAAATATAGCATATTTTCTATCTAGTCCCATCACGTGAGATGTATATGGGACGAATCTCGCTGTAGTTACATTTTCGTAATACTTTAACTTATGCAGAAAAAGCAGCTATTTGAAGTACCAGTTATGCGTTTTCGCTGTTCAATGACGAATCGAATTCATTGCTCTATGCACCTTGATGCATTTCCTTCAAATTTTAAGAATTAAAATAAGAATAATTAAAAGAGAAATAAAAGAGATTCGTTATTGAACGATAAAATCTTAGTTTGATATCGCACATTTCGGGATTTTCTTGACATTTCCGAGACATCGTTTTGATAAGTTTGGTTTTAACAACTCCGCGCAAATTTTCGAATTTATGCCAGTCACGTCTCACGAATCTTAGAGTGTAACTCACGAATGTATCTTCCGACGTAAAAGCGTAAGAATAAAATCACGCAGACATTCCAATTTTTATGCGCTTCTTGCCTCTGGCTTCGGTAGAAAACGTGCATATATTTCGCGTGTGCACGGAATAGAGGGTTCGTGTTGTACAAGAACATATACGGTAGTGTAATTCCTATATACATATTTTTACCTAAAAGTACGTATCGTAATCAGTCTACTTGTAACTAGACTTAAACTACTGTGAACTATACGATGTTCTGAAAGCTAAGAATAATCGAGGAATGCGTATGAGAGTGAGATTCACGCATCTTTGCGTAGACGTTATAGGAACAATGTAGCTGCGGCTAATTGTATTATCCATATGTTATGCGTGAAGGATCCTTCGAAATCAAAATATGATGCGTGCGAGAGGATTTCAGGAGGCTTTCGACAATCTTAAGTGACGGAAATCGATGTATGTAGACGTTGGAGATCGAATTAGATCGAATTATAGTCGATTTATCTCCTTATACCGAATGTCGTGATTTTCCACGGAAATTTCCTTGTAGCTGCACCAAACTTTCTGAAATTGAAATAAAAGGAAGACATATACCCAATCGAGCATTAGACAACGGAAAGATAGATATAGAAAATTCAGCTACAAAGAAAACAATCCTTAGATAAGTCCCCTCTAGAAATATCGCCCAATTGGAGTTTTGAGATAAGTCTGACATCGAGAATGCTATGTTAAATTTCGATAATCGCGCATTCCAGTGGAAGACAGATAGTTTCAATTATGTTAAGCACGAGATTTTAAAGAATTTTAGTTACAATGAAATAGAGAAGCATGCGCCCATTTGCATGACGCTGATAAAATATCAAGAGCTGAACGATTGTGCGCCGATAGAATCTCAATTGTTATAGCTCTCGTGTAGTGACAAATAAATAGACAAAAGTTCGGATATTTGTTTTATTGTTGAAAAGTGTTTTTTGATACAAATCAAAATCAAGGGTGGTGACTATCTTGCACCAAGTGCATAAAAAATACAATAAATTCACGAGTCACAAAAAGTTGATAAGGCCTGTTTTTTCTGGGTTTTTGTAATAATTATTCATATTTTAATTTGAATTCGAAAAGATTTGATAAAAATTTAAAAATTATATTAAAAAATAAATTTGGCCTATTCTTTTTTTATTTTAATTTTGGTATTGCGAAATCAGATTTTATTGAAAGAATGAAAGTAATTAAATATATATATTACATAAACATGTAAGAAATGTTAATTGAGATTGCCATCGCAAATGATAGATTTATAATATATGTCCATTTCTACCAATGTAGATTAATTTTAATCTTAGTCTAATTTATTAATCTGTTTTTTTTAATTCTTAGAATTAAGAAAAGGATAGAAAGTTAATCTGAAATTAAAGTTAATCCATAGTAGAAATGGATACCGCAAAAGAGCGTTCAATGAGTGTCATTTGCATTTACGCCACGATCAGGGAGTTCGTTCACCCCGCGATTATCTAACGAGGGTTGACGACCATCGATCTCGCTTGCCGAGTCCATCGATTCGCGCTATCGATTCTTTCGTTCA
Source organism: Pogonomyrmex barbatus (assembly GCF_055798465.1). Taxonomy (NCBI): domain Eukaryota; kingdom Metazoa; phylum Arthropoda; class Insecta; order Hymenoptera; family Formicidae; genus Pogonomyrmex; species Pogonomyrmex barbatus. The sequence goes on from NW_028297193.1 coordinate 4,036,596, forward strand.
TCCCCTCTAAAAAATAAAAATGGCCACCGCGGGCGCGCACACCGGCCGAGTGCACGTAGCTGTACGGTGTTGATAAACAGGCGGCGATAAAACGGCCTCACCGTCCAGAACGGTCGATTACACTCCCAGCGTGCGGGAGCGTCGACACAACGGCCGGGAGAAACGAATCAACAACGGCGTCGACGGCGAAGAAGATGAGGGTAGGCGCGGCGACGACGGCTCTGGCCGAGGAGCGGCGTCCCCGAGCTCATAGTGGCGACGGCGGCGACGGCGGCGACGAGCGTGCCAATGTTGAGGTTATGGACAACTTCGTGAAGATCGAGAAGATCGGGGAGGGAACGTATGGGGTGGTCTACAAAGCCCGGGACAAACTGACCGGGAAGCTGGTAGCACTCAAGAAGATTCGTTTAGAGACGTACGTGCCGCCTCGTAAATTTATCGGGAAAACGACACGCTTCTCTCTCTTTCTCTCTCTCTCTCTCTCTCTCTCTCTCTCTCTCTCTCTCTCTCTCTCTCTCTTCCTCTCACCCCTCTTTTTCTTTGTCTTACTTTCTCTCTCTTTCTCTCCCTGTCTCTCTCTGTCTCTTCCGCCTGTGGAAAATGTTACCTTGTAAATGTGTACCAGGATGATCCGCAGGCTCTGACTTGAACTAAAATCTCGGCAAGTGTATTCTAGAAAATGCTAAAGTCAAGTGGAACTTGTTTTTGAAAGGGTTTTTGAGGTGATAATGATCTTGCGATTAGAAATTGCCTCGATAGAATCAGGATGAAAGTAAATGGGAAATTATATGATATATGGTATAGTCAATTATAAATTGTTTTTTCAAGAAATTTTATATTATATCTTTGTTTCCACTTTTATCAAAGTTGATCAACTTTTATCTCAATTTAACTTATTTTTTTACCTTTCTTCAGTTCTAAGAATCAAAAAAAGATGAAAAGTAAATTGAACTGAGATTAAAATTAGATGTTGATAAAATAAACATTCATTGTTTTTTTACAGTTTTGAATATGTATCAAAATAAGAATACGCAAAGAATATTTTGTCTTCCCTTTTCTTACTCTTTCTCTCCTCTTCTCATATATTTAATCACACAATAAATATATTAATATTATACTAACTCTTAATTTAACCAATTATGCTTTTTAAAGAAAAATACATATATATTTATATTCTTAATTTTTTATAGTTTATATGTAGATTCATGTAACATATGATTATTAAGCTTTTATTAATCTAGCTTGGAATGTAATTTCCATAGCTATATATATTATTATTCCATTCCATTATTCCATTCTTTTTTTTTTAATGCTTGAAACAATACTATTTTAATAAAACATTATATGTTCTCATTTTACAAATAATATTTATATAAAAACATTAATTGGAGCTTGAAAATAGTATTTAAATTATTTTTACAAAAAATTATATTTTAATTATAGTTTTAAATATAGGTTTAAATATTATATTTATATTCAATTATCAATCAATTATCCTTAAAAATTATAATAAGAATAGGTATTATTAATTTTATTCATTATTTAAGGGTAAAATTATAAGAATAATTTGGTGATGTAATATTAAATTTTTAATGATACTTTTATAAATTTAACAGCAGGTAAACCAAGTAATGTTTAAGATACGCGTCGTTAATTTACTCCCGATTAAATTAATTTCGGCCTTTACCCATATATGTTAAAAATTATCAGTTTGCAGAACTGCAATATCAGCTGGGCTTTTGCTTGTGCACACTGCTAACACACTGCTAACAATCTGCATATTGGGGTCAGCTGAATCTGCGGGGGCCACGTTACACTAATTTTCGTAGCACCACATTATTCAGCTTGTCCCATTATGCCATGCTCGCCTGGTTTTTGATTTGGTATTTTTTTTTATTTAATACACTACTTATAATTTAATAAAATATGTTCCGTTAGGATTATTTTTGGGATAATAACTGTTATGTGTGTATGTATATATATGGTATATATTCTCTACAATTAAAGTATTTTCATTAAAAATAATCTTTTTTATTAATATACTGTTGAAAAATTTGTGTTAAATTTAATATACACATATGTGTCACGTAATCTACTTAAAATTTTTATATAAACAGGTAATGGCACTAATATTATATTAATATTTTAATAGAAAATAAATATAATCTTTACTGTAATGTGAATATGATGTCTAAAATTAACATATTTTTTATATTAAGATACTTTCGAATAAAAAATATTTCTATCTTTTGTAGACAAAATATTCAAGCTTTTAAAATAACATCTGATGATTTATATAAAAAAAATAATTAAATTTTATATATATATATAAAATATATTTCATTAGAGCGTTGAACAATGTTCGAATCATCCATCTTTTATTCCACTTTATATAAATATATATTACTTCAAAATTATTTTAATAACTTTATGTTTTAAATTAGATAAATCCAGTTAATAGATATATATTAAATTTAAATTTTTCATAGATGTGTTAAATATTTAACATAAAAAAAATTTTAACTAATAGATTTAATAAAAATGATTTAATAAAGAGATTTAGATTTAATAAAAATGTACAAATTTTTCAATCGTATATGTATACACAGATATTAACAGGATTTAATATTACATTATATTTGTGTTTGCTTCACCGATGCAACTTTGATGTTTTAAATGTTGTATGTGTATTTATAAGTAAACTTCCTGAGTGAAAAACATTAAAAAAATTAAAATTCTATGAAGAATAAAATATTCATTCCTTTTTAGTATATTTATCAGGTACTCAATTTTGCTAAATTAAATAGTGCTACTTTAAATCAGGGAAAGGGAAGGCGTTCCGTCTACCGCCATTCGGGAGATATCGTTATTGAAAGATCTTGCTCATCCAAACATCATACAGTTGTTCGATGTCGTAGACGGCAACAGTCATCTGTACCTCGTGTTCGAGTTTTTGCAACAGGATCTCAAAAAATTGTTAGATTCCGTTAAGGGGGGCCTGGAACCAGCGCTCGTCAAGGTAATAAATCTTGGCCGAGTTCACCGCTACCAGATTCCTAACGTATATGTGTTCTTTTGAAAACAAGACGATTTGTGTTACAGAGCTATCTCTATCAATTACTGAAAGCGATTTCCTTTTGCCACCTACGTTGTATATTGCACAGAGACTTAAAACCGCAGAATCTACTGATAGATCGAGATGGTCATATAAAATTGGCCGATTTCGGCTTAGCCAGAATGATCGGAGTTCCTGTTCGCACTTACACACACGAGGTTGTCACGCTATGGTATCGCGCACCGGAAGTTCTTCTAGGAACCAAATTGTATACCTGTGCGCTGGACATATGGAGTCTCGGCTGTATATTCGCGGAAATGGTATGTGAAAATTGCGCAAGAGTTACCGAGTAATATAAAACCCGTGGTTTCTGCGAGATAATACGATCTTTATAGGCCACCAGGAGGCCTCTGTTTCCCGGGGATTCCGAAATAGATCAGTTGTTTAGGATATTTCGTATGCTCGGTACACCGGATGAGACAATTTGGCCAGGAGTGTCACAGCTTCCGGACTACACATCCAGATTTCCAAGATGGGAGACGACTAATTTAGATGACGCTTTACCCGCTTTTGAGGACGATGCCAAAAATTTACTTACAGTAAGAGAAAACCCATGGAATCCATTCCGTGGAAACGTACGCTTACATATACATATATCTTTTTTATACTTCTAGAAAATGCTGACGTACGATCCTAATCAAAGGATAACAGCAAGAAAAGGTTTGAGTCATTCTTACTTCACTGGAGTTAAATTAGTTCCACCTCCACTGCCAAAGAAAAACTGACATAGGTTTATGGTTGATATTTTGAAATAATGTATTTTTATAGGTTTCTATTAAATGTAAAATAATTTTCGATGGAGATAATTTTATACTGACAGTGTGTTCAAAAGTACATGAATAAGTCTAAATATATATATATTTTTACTTCTTTAAATCTTATATATTATATATATATATATATATATATTAATTTTTCAGTATTTTTCATATCCTCCTCATTTCTTACTCCATTACACAAAAAATGCGAATATAATATTTTTTAATAATTATATATATATTTTTTTCAAAAATTGTGCGTCGTTATTTTACATTACATGTCATTAATAATAAAATTTTTAAAACATTTTTTTTAGTTTATGATATAATGTTAAAAGCTAATAAAATTTTGATCAATTTCCTTTTTGATACAGGAACAACAATATAAAATGAAATGTAATTATGTAATTATGCAGAATATAGAAATATTAATATTCACTCATATTTAATGAATGCTAACATTTTTTAAAACTCATCTTAAATTTTCTATAAAGACGAAGATTTAAAGTTAGAAATTATGTGATATAATTGAAGAAATAAAACTTGCAAATTTTTTTGTAAATTTTCGTTTCGTTTTGTCTTAAATTTTTGTTTATTTTCGAACCAATTTTTGATATTTAATTAAAATTAATTTTAGAATAGAAAAGTTTATTTTTCATTCATTTAGAATTAAATTACCCAATAAAAAATAAAAATTTATTGTAACAAGTGAAATTTGTTATGATTTTCTTATTATTTTTTCTAAATTATTAATTAGTTTGCGTTTATTTTTATAAGATAAACACAATGCTCCTAATCTATTTCATATTCAAGTTTTTAATATCAAGAATTTTTTTATTTCTCAGATTTGTTCAGATTTTGATTTCAAACTTTCAAATTTTAATTATGATTCAAAGTTTACTGCAAACAGTATTATATTACTTATTTAATTTTGATGTTTAAATACAAATGTGACAAGAAAAAATTAATTTTTTGTTGAGAAAAAACCCAAGAAAGGAAAATCGAAACTTCAAGAGTATGAGGAATCCACAGCATTCTGCCCTACTAAAGTAAAGCTGGAAAGCCCGTCGCGTTTTTGAGTTGATAACTAGTATGCCATTCGGGTAGATTGAGAGGATGACTCGATCAACTTTGGTAAAGTGATTTTCGAATGAGTTTCGGTAACTGCTGGATTTGCCTTTCGTGATACCGGCGAAGACGCGAGTTTCGGAAGACGCAGATCCTTGGGGGATGGAGTTTTCCTCGGTGTACCGGGGGATGTTCTGTTAGATACTGCGGAGGATGTTCTACTGGGTGTGCCAGGGGATGTTTTTCTAGGTGTACCAGGGGAGGATTCGTCGCCGGCAGATCTAACGCGCAGGCTGCTGGGTGGACGTGGGGAAGTCGGCGATCTTCCCGATGATCGACTTTTCGGCGTGCTCCTGCCGTGTGTCACATCTGGCGAAGGTGTTGCGGACACGTGTTCGTTCGTCGAATCTTCCATTTCTTGCACGAGTTGCTTTCTGGGCGTCGTGGCTTCCGGAGATTTGGCCAGTCCACTTCTGACAGCTTGGGGTGTCACGACAGGCGAGGGTGACACAGCGCCACGAGTTTTGGTGGGCGTCGAAGGTGGCGGTTGAGGCTGGGGTATCTCATTATCATTGGTCTTTGAACTATTCGGATCATCCCTCACGGGAGTCTGAACCTAAGGAGAATTGTGAGATAATAATTTATTTACAAATGTTCATCGATAGAATGTGATCAGTAATACATTTGGGCGCATCTAACGTCATCGAGTTGTAATACTCGATGCATCCCTTTGTTACAATAGTATGTGCAGACTGACCTTGATTGGCAGGCGGTGAATGGTGGCGATGCTTTGCGGACCCTGAGTGAATTGCACGTGAGAGTGAAGTACACGCTGTGCGTATTATTCTTTTAAGGGATGGCAAATTTTCTAAATATGTCTAGTAGATTAGGTATCGATAAGGAAGGACTGAGGAGTTATTCGTGTTTGCCGGTACCGTTCGTGCCAAACTCTAGCAGGAATTAGTTTTAGGATCGTGCCTGCGTCGATACTAAATCTTCGTATTGCAAATCTTGCACGAAGTAATTAATTTTCAACTGACAGGTCTCTGTGAAGTCAAGTTTTTAGTATTCTTGAAACAGTATTTAAATCTGAATTTTTTATATCTCAAATATAATACGAAAAGCAATTTATCAGACTTATTTATTAAGTTTAATTAAAGAAATTGATCTTTGTTTATTTTTTTTGTATTACTCTCCAATGGGAGAGAATTCAATTTAATTCTAAAAGCAGATATTTCAATATTCATAAATAGTATAAAGTACTTTTGTTAGTTTCTTTTAATCCTTTTTTTTAATTGTTGTTATTGCAACATTAATAAATTAAAAACTTAAAAAGATTAAATTAGACGGATTTTAAGGGGCCTTAAAAAGATGTGATGGAAGAATCTTGCTCCTGGATGTTACCTATCGCGTGACGACGATTATGCGAATGTTTTATGTTTTATCTTTTTTATCTTGGCGTTTAAGTAATGAAACTAATTAATTACGTTCTACATATATTTTTATAAAGGTAAATAAAGATAAATTCTTATAAAGATAAAAGAGGATGCAACCATTTTCCATTAAGAAAATTGAGGCGAGGATGCGGCTCGGGTGTTGAGAGACAAAGAACGGATATAAATTTAAAAACAAAAATATTATTATAATGCCTCTCCAGAGCAATCCTAATCCAGGACGCGCTATGGGCACGTCGTTACACTATTTGCGTTCGTACGAAGTGGTAACTTGTGACAATTACGAGGATCTAAATGTTAATTATCATTCTCTGTCTCCGTGAAATATCGCAGTACGTCAATTGAATCAAATTATCTCTTAATAATTTATGTGGAAGCAATACAGTGTAAATAATGTGTTATATATTCCCCTTTCACTCTCTTTCTCTTTCTCTTCTCTCTCTTTCTTTTTTTTACCGATGTGTAAATTGCACGAGGTACCTAAGGTAGTGACGTAAGTGAAAGATTTTTATTTTTGGCGTAGTCGCACGCATTCTTTCCATCGATCTCTCCTTTCTGTTGATAAACACTCCCCATCACCGATCATCACCCGATGCTTCTTTTCGCATCAGCGATATTTTATATATATTTATATATATATATATATATATATATATATATATATATATATATAATATATATATATATATATATTTATGTACTCGCATGGGATGTAATGTGTTGATTACGTATCTACAATAAGGTTTTACACGAATATCTCGTATATGTTCTCTCGTCTAAAGCGCAATCTCTCTAATCAGCCCGATGTACCTGACAGGTGTCTCGCGCGAACGCATCGCGATTCACCTGCGCGTTACACCTGGCTCTTCTGGCACTTTTCTTCGCGTTTCTCGCGCCCTCGTTGCATCGGGCACAATCCTGGATAACTAGTAATTCCGCGCGTAAAGCTCTGAGATATAACAAACCTTTCCCTTCGGTAATCGCGGCTGCAATGTATAGATGCGGTGCAAAAAGCCGAGTTATCCACGATCGGACCGACGTTGGTGCAACGATTTTGGTTCCCTAATGATCCATCCCCATGTCAATCGAGATTGCTGTTTTCGCATAATCTTCCGCCTCCTCACATCGATCACGTGTCATCGAAACGAAGATCATTCACGTGAAGATCACGAACAATAGCGTCGCTACGCGTCGTCGTTCGCGATTTAGCTATTCGGGATGACGTTCCCCCGTAGTTCAAGTGAAATGCAACATACGCACGGGAGGGAGATTGTGGGCTGTTAAAACTTCCTCATTTAAATTAATATACACGCAGAAATCAAGATACGCGCGTTTGTCTAATGTCTATTCCCCCTGAGAGGACGTGTTAGTTTTTTCTGCATGCTATGTCGCAACGACGCACGAATGTATGTGTACTTTCAGCAGAACTTTTTACGTAGATATGTCCACAGAATAAGATGCTAGATATCGTAAGTTAAATAATAAAACACAATTTTACATTTATCAAGTTAGATAAGACCAGTAATGTTATAAATTACATTAAAAAAAAAAATAAATAATATTACGTTTACGTTATCTGCAAAATCGGCGATAAAAAATTTGAAGACACTTCAGTCTGTCTTATTCTCCGTCTTACTCCGATAAATTTTTCATTTTTATGCATTTTTATGTTGTTAATTTAAGTTTCCTTAAACGATTACGTATTAAGCGTATTGCAATAATGCATTGTGGCAGATTAAATTCGTGTATGATCAGATCGATCGTAGTTCGTGATTCAACGATAACGGCGCAAATGCGTATCAAAAGTCAATAACTCGCAAATATTGACATTTTCATAACGAGAACATATGAGATAGACAATGATTTGAAAAATTGCAAGTACGAGCCGTGACTGGAATATAATTTCTGATAGAGAAAGTTATCATTCAAAAAGATGAAGAGTTTCACTTGTGTGAAAACTCTTTCTTCAATCTGCTTTTCTCTGTTTTTTGTCTATTTATTAAAACAAAATGAAATATTTTTCTCAGTTCTTTTGCCTCTTTTGCATACTTTATGGATTGCACATTTATTGCGTAATTCTTACGTAAATACGTATTATTACAATCAAAGGGTGTTTTCACGATACACACGATGATGTCACTTTATCTATTTAGAGATAATAAAAATTGCCGCGAACACGGAAGGTACCCTGATACTTCGCGTTCGGCTTGATAACAAATCAACACGATAACGCATATCGGTTCAATATCGTCGATCAAATTCTCACTCGTCGCGCAAATTTCGTCGCCCGCGAGATGTCATTTCGCGACCCTTTTTTTTATTGAGGAATTTCCGCGCCACACGCCTCGTTACATCCCTTTGTCGCGCGAGGACCACGCTCATTCGTCCTCCGAAGGGGGGATAGATGGGTATACGTGATTAATCACATGCAAATGATATAATTAAAGCGGGTCTATCGGCCGACTTTTCGTGACCTAGCATTCCTGGTTCAGGTTCTCGTCCGAGGCTGGCAGGCCGTTCTTGCCGGAGTCGGTGATCGCGCCGGAGGGCACGGGGCTCTGCGGGCACAAGACACGGATCATCAGGATTAAAGCCTGCGGCATTTTTGCTAAACTGACTAAATAAATATCCCTCTTTTAATGCGCGTTAACCCCTTCACAGGCTAGTGCGACAGGCTAGCATTCCACCAATTGTTGACATCAAATATTATTCTAACAATTCGGTTAGCGTTCCAAAAAAATTTTTTTCCATCTTATTTCATGCGGCTTGTCCTAATTAATTGCGCACAGATTGTAACAGTACTGCACCTATCGATTTAAGATTGATTCTTTCGACGTCGATTAAGTTTAATCGCAGTTCATTATCTCTTTAATCTTTTTCTTTTCTTTTCTAACCAAATAAGGAAGGTGTAGAAAAAGACGAAGAGACAATTGTATTACGATTAAGTTTAATCTACGGCGCAAAGATAACAATTCTTAATATGTGCAATGTAAAGATCGCAATTATGTAATTTCGATAGGCGCATTTTTGCGTAGGTAACAACCAGCAGATATAATTCCGATCGATAAAGAACGCGATATAGAAAGTAGAAGAGAAGTATAAGAGAAAGTGTCATTCATATTGTAAAACGAATTTGGACAATGCAGAAAATGCACAGGCAACGAACTATATTATTTTATTCCGTTTCTTCTTTCTGAGGAAAGAATTTCCTAATTTTGCAAATCAGAAATATTATTTAAACAAATAAATTATTTTATATTTATTTATAATTCAGCGATAAATCTTTCCAAAGACACATTTATGAGATAATTATAAATACTTTGATATTTTGAATATTATTTTATTATATATTCATTTTTTAAGTATTATTTGTCTGTCAACGCGGGCCAATGTTTAAATGTGCTGCGTGTAGCATTGCGAATACGCATGCAATACGTGTTTAAGCACGTACATGCAGATCTTAGATACGAAAAATCTCGAGAAGTAATGTCATTGAACTGGAACTTTTCGTCATCGCGGTGTGTTTTGTGCGAAGAAATTTGCGAAAAGAACGCGTCGCGAAAATTCTACCGCGCGAAAGATGTTTCAAAAGAAGTAGCAAAGTTCCGAGATGAGACTATTCTCAAGACTTTTTTAGACTTTGCGAAGAATCATACCTGCGACCCGCTGCCGTTCAAGCTCTCAACATTGGAACTCGTCTGCCGAAGATAGTCTCTGTCGTTGAAAATTTTTTTGTCGCCACCGCCCGGCTTGTGCTTCATGTTATCCAACGAACCGATCTTACTTTCAGCTTTGATTTCTATTTTCTGCGTCGGAATCTGAGAAAATGGATAACAAAATCGTATTACTCGTTTGTTGTCAAAATTTTATTTTGACAAGCGGCTAGAGGAAAGTTAAAATAAAGAGCTAAAACAACATTTTTTCCTGTTTTTTTTCTTTTTTTTTTTACGTAGTCGGTTAAGCGCGCGATAATATGTTTATTACAATATTCGTTCGCCAATGAAATCAGAAACGACTTAAAAGCGCGATAACAGAAGTGACGATTGACCTAGACTCTATGATAAATTTGGAAACATGCGGAAACATGCTTAAATTTCTCATTCAACGTATCAATTTTACTTACGTCTATATCCGGCGATATAGATAGAACTTTACCGCTTTATTGTAAGGATAATAAGCATATTTTCGTAAATCGTGGAAGTAAACTGATCTATCATGCCAATTATAAATAGTGATTTCCAGTGTGGGAAATATCGACGTACGCGATACATGTGATTGTACATAGATTTATAAAGTTTGCAGCCAAATGCGAATTTTTACAAAATTAGTATTGCATTTGATTGTCCATAATTTGTACACATTTGTTTATAAATAATCATTTTTCGTCGACTCAGCGAAAAAAATTATAAACCGAAAAATTAGAGCAAATTTTATTTTGAGTATCCTTAAGTATGCCTTTTTTTTAAATTATATACATTTTTAAAAATTATATTTCTTTTAAATTATATATTTTAAATTCGATTGTTTATGAATTCTCTTTCGTATGTCCAAAAATAATTATTTTTTGGTCCATTCAGCGAAAAAGTTATAATCAAATGTATATGGTAAAATTTGCTCTAATTTTTTGTTTGTTTATAATTCTTTTCCGCTGAGTGGACTAAACATTATTTATAGACAATCAAATATGATATTAATTTTGTAAAAATTTGTATTTAGGAGTGCCAACTTCATAGACCTATGTGTACTTGTTTACGGGATCTAGTTTTACTCATCTTACTTTCCACGATTTGGCGAAGTACGATGAATTAATTTCAATCGTGATATCAACTGGACAATAAAGGTCGACTAAATAGACTAAATAGAAAGAAGCGAAAAAGATAGAAAGAAAGCGACACGTGGTACATTTAATTCACATGCTATTTCGTCAGCTGCATGATATACTCACGTCGTTCTTCGTTTCCTGCGGTGTCTTTGGCGGAGTTGCGGACTGAACATCAAGAAATAACAATGGCTTGTTAATAATGACAATAGACAATACATGCATGTACGAATTAGCTGCACAATTGGATTTTCCAATGATGTTTTTTTTTCTCAATTCGGGTTTTAACGAAATTAACGAACTGCATTTGACGGAACAAACATGTATTCTGCTTCGCCAAAAATGAATAATTAAGCAAAATTAATAATTCCAAGTCGAACAATTTTATAGGTCGCAAAGGACACATATATAACTTGAAATTATTAATTCCGCCTTAAAATCGCCAAAATATAACCGTCTCCTTGCTGAATCATCAGTTTTCTAATTAAAAACTAATAACTTTGTTCGGAGTATGTATATATATATATATATGTATATTACTGTCTATGTCAGCATTCCACATGCAATGAAATTTGATCTAGCGTATTACTGGGTAATTATCTTGGATGTTCCTATGACATAAAATGAACGAAGCGAGCATTGCGTTTGTAATGGATTTTACTCCAATTAAGCTTCCGTCACCGAATCAGCCATCTATGAAGAAATAATATGTGAAATAATATGAAGGTGAGAATTTGTATAATGATTTTCTGTAACAGTATGTAAACATATGACTTTGTTGCTCCTTCGTTCAACTAATTATCAAACGTCAATGATAAAATACTAACAATACATATGTAAATGTAAACGCATACAATAAATGCATGCAATAAATAATTAATAATTCTTTTCGATGTTAATTGCTCGATGCAAAGAATGACATGATCGTGCTAATATTAATCAAAATATCGTTAATATTGAAAATGATGATATTTTCCGTTTGAACTAAGAATTTTGATTAGCTAAGAATCTCATTCAACTTGTTTATACAGAAATATATCAGAAAAGTAAAAAGTTGATTAATAAACTAGAAAATTTATATAACTGGCTTATATAAAAACTGATTTTAAACTACAAATTGCAAATGTGTTATTTAGCATGTATAATAATAATAAATCTTACCTTGACGCTGCCACCACCAGGGACATGCTTCGCGTTTTCTTTGGATCCGACTTTTGGTTTTGCCTTGTCCTTGAAGTCGAGTTTTACTGTTTCGATCTTCTTGTCACCGCCGCCCGGTTTGTAAGTTGCGTTCTCCAAGGAGCCCACTTTGGACTTGGCATTCCACTGAAGTTTCACTTGAGCGATCTACGTTCGAAATTTGACGATTTGATTGTAAAGCGTGTTAGTAATTCGATTTCCGCTACTATTTTCAATATTTCAAGAATATAGGAGAGAGAAATAAAGGTGTTCTCTAAGAAACACAAAAGCAACACGTTTATCGACAATAAAATGGTTAATTCAATACCAGGCTTGAAAAGGATCAACCTTTTTGTCGCCACCGCTGGGCGTATATTTCTCGTTCTTCGCGGCGATTTTCGGCTGCGCTTTACTTCCAAAGTCCAGCTTTCTGTTCTCTATCTTCACTTTACCCCCGCCTGGCTTGTAACTCGCGTTGTCTAGAGAACCGATCTTCGATCGTACAGTCTTCAGATTCGGAGAGGGCGCAGCCCCGACTTGAATTTTATTCATCGGCAGCTCTGCACGATTAAAAGAGAGAGATCGTTGGTTTGGATGTACGTCACGTCAACGTAATGTGATTTTTTTTTTTTTAAACATTGTCCTTACTCTAATTTTTTCTATAGTATTCAAATTCTATAGTATTCATTCCTATTTCTCAGCGAAAAGAGATGCAATTATATTTATATAAAATTAGGATTAACGTCGAGGATGTTAGATAATCGAATGTTTTAATATTGGCGGAATATATTAGATTTTGCCTACGCGAAGATCAATCTTTTTCTAAATTATTACGAAACCAGGTATACTTACTCTTTTTCTCTTGGGCAGTCGACGAAGGCGTATCGGGAGTTCGCGGTAATGATTTAGTAGATTTCGTAGGCGATCCAGCGTTCGATCTTTTATCAACTTCTTTAGACTTTTTAGTTGGGGATTCTCCGACTCCGTTCGTAGTCGGTGTCTATTTATAGGTGAATAATTTTAATTTTTTGGAGAAAGAAATATTTCTGATATTGTACAACATATAAAAAAAGAAAAAAGCACATCTATAAATCTGTAAGATATTTACCCCGCTAACTTGCGACTCGCTTGGGCTACCATTTTGAACCTCTGTGGGAAAAAAGAATATATTAATACATCGTTTAATAATCAATTAAAAATATACATACGTCAGAATCGTCTCTCACCGAAGCAAAGTCTCAAGAGTCTCAAAATAAAAATCTCAGGTTTTTATAAACAATATGTTTTAAATTTTTAATATTTTACGATAAAAACAGTTTCTTGTTCATGAAATTAGTTTTATAATTATCTTATGATATCAAGTTCTGAAAAAGAATCGAGAATCAAAAATTATTTGTTTAAAATTGGCAAAGCAAAGAAATTGGTATATTTGCGAAGGATAAACGAATCAGGATCTGCTTTATTTATTTCTGCGCGCAACCTTTTTTCTTCTCAGCTTTCTCGATGTCCAGTTTCGATGGCGTTTGCGCGCGAGGAGTTTTAGGTGTTGGAGTAATTGGTTTCGTCATCGCCGCTGCTGTCTGGTTTGCTATTTCCTCTATTTTTTCGGCTGAATCTTCAACGAAAGATGTTCTCTTCTTTCCGTCCTCTGTTTGCTTCTCGCTAATGGGCGATTTCGGAGAATTCGGCAATCGAGGGCTACCGCTGGCAGACAGGGATCTCTGTTGTCCATTGTCATAGCCCTTAACACCCTCCGGTGATCTCGGTGTTGTCGGCGATCTCGGTGACTTGCCGCCTTTCTCGCTCGTTAAACTCAACGATGACGCCGGTCTACTGGATTCTTTCACTTGGAGAGTGTCGGCGGATTTGTCGCGATGCGGATTCTCGGAGGGGTTTTCCGTCCCGGCGAAGGCCCCATCCTCATCGTTGCTCGATTCTATTCCGGCTCGAGGTGTGCTCGAACGTGACCTGTTGGGCGTTCTCGCCGCGGTCTCCGACTCTCTTTCCGCATCCGGAGACGGCGCCAATTGCGAGGCCGGGGTACTCGCGCGTGATTTATCCGGCGTTTTCAACTCCGGCGTTCTCGATTCCTGTTCCGCGTTTCCAGATGCTTCCAGACTGGCTGGAGTATTCGAACGCGACTTATCTGGAGTCTTGACCGGAGTCTTCGATTCTTGTTCCGCGTTATCAGACGGTTCCAGTCGGGCTGGAGTGCTGGAACGCGATCTGTCCGAATTCTTGTCCTGTTCCGCGTCCAGATGAGACGGAGTGGCGGATCGCGAATGCTCTGAAGACTTCGATGGAGTTTTCAAGCTCTGTTCGGTACCTTCAAATGTATCATCATGTGGACTGCTGGGCTTTTTTATTTCTTCGGACATCGACGCGGCATTAATCTCTTTGCTCGAGGGCGGTCTGCTATCGAGTGACTCCTCCTTTTTTTCTTCCTTATCGTTATTTACCGCGGAAGATGGTCTGCTTTGAGAAATGAGCGTCGCCGTATCATCAATATTAGCAGAAATTGGTCTTGACGGTGCGTCTCGTTTGTCATCCATTTTTTCTGCTTTATCCTCAATAGTAGCCGTTCCCGGTCGACTCGCGGGTCTACTGTCGTCGACTTTCCTCGGGGTTAAGGGTGATTTAGAGCCGTTCACCAATCCCTCAGGAGCATCCTCGCCATTGTGTCGCGGTGACCTCTCGTTATCCATCACGACGTCATCGTCGTCGTCGTTCTCGTCATTCTTCCTCTGCAGGTAACCCTCCGGTTTATCAAGGTTAGTCTCATTAATGTCCGCCATCTTCTCAATGACAATGCGCGGTCGTGTCGGTTGCTTGATCTCCTCGTTAGATAAAAGATGCTGCCTCTGCAGACTCAGCGACGAGTCATTTCTCAATAACTGCCGCGGGAAAACGGATTCTTGGCTGGATCGCCGGGGACCGTTTTGGGGTG
This sequence comes from Pogonomyrmex barbatus, assembly GCF_055798465.1. Taxonomy (NCBI): domain Eukaryota; kingdom Metazoa; phylum Arthropoda; class Insecta; order Hymenoptera; family Formicidae; genus Pogonomyrmex; species Pogonomyrmex barbatus. The sequence continues at coordinate 4,051,936 of NW_028297193.1, forward strand.
GCGCAATATCCGGTCTCTGAAACCGCGGGTCGTTGCCACTTCGCTGCTGTTGCTGTTGCTGCTGCTGCTGCTGTGCCTGATATGCCTGTTGGTTAATAACGAAGGGTGGCCGTTGTTGACCACTCGCCCCTTGCGGCGAGGGACCTCGAATCCCCGGGGAATACGGGAAGCGTTGATTCGGGGGTAGCAGCGGATTTTGCGGAGGCAGCTGGCCGGGCTGCGGTGACCTTGGGGAGAAAGAGCTCCCTGGTGGTCTCGGTGGGCCGTAAGGTCGAAGCTGCACAAATTGACCCGAGGTCGACGGTGGACCTAGAGACGAACGACTGTCCAATCGTCGTAATGGCGGTCCCGGTCGAGGTGCGCCTACAGGACCGTTATTTATCGAATTTCTAGGAGACGGAGGTGGACCTTGCGGTCGCACCTGAAATCCTTGTGGCGGTAAAGAAGCGTTTGGCTTCACCTGCGGAGAATAGTATATATCGCGTATATTTGCATAACAGGAGAATCTGCTCGTCGATAATTCTACTATGATAAATCATGATTTTGACAGAAAACAGATGAGCTTGGAAATAGTTTTCTGATGTATTATAATTTTTTTTGTTATCTGAAAAGCTAGCTACACTGTATATTTAGAATTTTAATAATACGTCGAATTGTTCGTTCTCGCCGGACGTATCATATTTTTGTAATCGTGTAATAATTTGATGGAAGATGCTATCAATTCTGGTGAAATCAATTTTTGATGCAATAAACATCAATGATCGCCCACATGCTAATAGTTTTTATTGTAAAGAAAACTACGTTCGTGCATCTCTAACATCGAAATCTAAATTCACCGCGCTGTTCCGATCTCTGTTGGAAAGTAATCAGAACTGAATATATATTCAATTTATTCAAGTTTTCTTTGTTTGAACGTTGATTTTATCTTTGTTAGACGAACTTATAGGTGACTTATGATATCTCAATTTGATATGAATTAAAACGGCACGGTTTTTTGGCACCAGGAACGTTCGCGAGTCCTAATCTCGAGTGATATTGGCACATGAAGAAACGAAATCAAAGGCTATTGGCGCATGAAGCAAATTGTGATCGACAGTACTAACCCTGACCTTAGCCCCATCGATCTTTTCGTTCATGTGCCGTGATTCAAATTACAAGTCTACAAACGTTAACTCAATTTTCTGCGTCATCCTAGCCGTTATCTTTCGACATGGAACTACCGTTGACTTTCTTATCGTCATTTCGAATGACGCGTCCTAGCGTTATGTGCCAGCGGCTGTTTGCTCTCATCGTAAGTATTTTCACAATTCAATTTCGTTAGTTTATAACGCGACATTTCGTGTTGCAGGCTAATGCCGCGCGACAGTAAAACGTAGAAATGTACAACGATAACAATGTTGAAAACGCGGTGGAAACTACAGTCGACTCTGACGGGAGTCCGAAATTCGTGAAATAGTGGCCCTGAGTTTATCGATCTTTTGATAATGCGGGTCGGTGACGTCTCGCCGTACCGTTTCTACCGTGCCTGCCACCGTTTTTTACTTTCGGTTCATTATGGGATCAAGCCACGAACGACTCGAGTTCCAACGCGATTCATTCGCTTCAAGAGATACCACAAGTAATGTTACATTTACGGACAAGATCCTCATTACTTGAAAAAAGTCGCAACGCATTTTAACCGATAACGAGGTCGAGCTCGTTTTATTACATGTGTTAGATATGTAATAAAACTAATCTCCATCATGGATTTTTTGTTAATCATTGACCATAATTCGATCTGTCTATCTCATTTTCTATTGCTTACCATAGTTTCTCCGTGGCCCGAAGTAGGTTCGGCCACACTGTTCGCGGTTTGCTGCGAGTCCATATCGATTTCTTTTGTATACACTTATGGGGTATACCTCAACGTCGCCTTGGACAATACGGTTCCCCGTAAACCTGTTGCGTAAACATGTGACCAACGAGTTTTTGTAAAAGTTTACGAACCAAGCGGTCGACATCAATGCCGCTACGTAGTGAATGAATGTCGCAGCGTGTCAGACGAGGACTACCTCATTACGTTTCTTGTACTACTGGACACTGCATACAATGTATGCGCGTGATAAAAGTGACGAAGAAGATACGCGCAGATGTGCCAGAAGAAAATACATTTTGTACCAAAAGCGAGCTAACAATAAATATTTTCAGTATTAAATTCATCAAACATGGAAAAGTCTAATAAAAATAATTTTACGTTTATGATTACAAGAAAGAAAAAGGAAGAGAGAAAATATTTAATTTAAAAATTATAAAATTAAATTACAAATTGAGAAAGAATACATTATTTTACAACAATATTTTATTATAGAAAAATATTTGAACAATATTTTTTTTAATTTAAGATAAAAATCTTTTATTTAAACAGAAAATTCTTTTGTTAAATGTTGAATTTAATAATAACTTAATAGTTCATATCAAGATTACTGATAGAGAAGCAAATAAAGAAAAATTGTATAACACATTCTGTTGTTATCTATCAAGATTTTATCAATTTATTATTTCATAAGAATACCTTTAACATAAAGAATTATTTATTTGCATATTAGATTACTTAGACAGCTTTAGATATTTAAACGCTATGAATAATTCACAGTCAAAATACGATACTTTCAACTGTTGTATGTACTTGTCTACTTTGATATAATTCTACAATGCGTGCAACGAGATGGTAGCCTTCAATTATAAACTATCTCCGGCAGTCTACGTGCCACAGATTATTACGTGCCAACGAGATTACAGTAATCAAATCGACATCAATTACCAATGATGTTTTACAAGTGCGAATATTCTACCAGTGAATAAATAGAGGTGTACATAATTAATCAGATCCTTCAATTTAGCAAGATGACAACGATATTACGAAATAGAAGAAAATAAAATATCAAATAACAAGAAATATATATTGGAAATATATATTCGAGTTATAAACAAGAACAAAAAAATATTTTATCTATTTCTATGAATCAAAAGACTTTAAATTAAATTTTCGTTTGTAAAATTTGTGAAATCGCATTAATTCTTTAATTCTAGAAATTTAAATATAAAATTATATATAATATATATAAAATATATATTATATATAATTTTATATTTAAATTTCCAGATAAAATATTAGCATGATTTTACAATTTTTTTATCTATAATATAAAATATATATATGAAATTATATTAAAATATTGTTTCTAGCTACAAAAAATGTAATATTCGAGAATATCGGAATAAAAATACGTTCCGCCTAAAATTCAATTTATTCATTCTTATATTAGAAACAAACGACAGCTTTTAGACAATGAATTGAAATCTTGCGAATCTGTAAGTTGTGCGATACATATCATGACTAACTGCGTATGACTATAAGCGCGTATATCACGGCGTAGATTTTAAGGAGCGGAAGGTAAAAGTGGCTGAGAGTTGAACATAAACGGAGGAAGACACGCGAATGATAACTGGCGTGGAACGATGAAACAAATCGTATTGCTGTAAATCGACGTCGATTAACCTTGACGGATAACAAAATTATTCCAAGAGACGAAAAGTCCCTGTCTCGAAACGATAACTAAAGAAGTAATGTTCCCTTGAGAGGATCTAACAATTACTCCTTATAATCACCGGATCGAAAATGTATCGATCCTATTCATTTTCTTTCATATTGTATGTATCATTGCAATTTCTGTTCTCTCGTCCATTAATCATCGTGACATCATTATACAACGTCAGCCTCGAGTTCACATTTTGGATTCGGCATTGACCTTTTTCTCGAAGTAAATGTTTTCGTCATTCTTGCAGACACGTGGAACGCCATTCCATGATAGCTATCGTAGATTGCGTATCAATTCAAAAATAGAATAATTTTCTGCCGCGATCCGTTTGCCGATAAAAAAAATATTTTGTTTTTATGTTAAATTTGCTTTTAAAAAATGATCTAACAATTTAATTTAAATTTATACAAATATCAATTTAAAAAAAAACGTAACTCTAACAATATTGCCAAATTCCAAAAATAAAATCCATTAAAATGATTCTCTAGGGAGGGTCGGAATAATTTGTTGACTGAGATAAAAGCTTTCGCCAAATGTGGCTATGAATTTTACTTTCAATTTACGACATGCGACTTAGAGGTAGATCAAATTACTCGCGGTTGATCACGTCACCGTAGCCGCGAGTAATTAAATCGGCCGGAGAAATAAAAACTTATTAATAACGTTTCGCACGCATAAAGTATGACCTGAGCACTTGATCACATTTAAGTAAAAAGTAGACTAACAAATTGCGTGTATCGCATGGGATTTTAACTGTTTAATCTTGTAACAATCTCCATTTCGGTATTACTCTCCTAATTTGCCTATCTGCGTGACTCCTTTTTCTCTATCCTTCATCAAAAGTGCGAATGTGTCCAAAAAATATTTTTGTCCGATATATTTTCATCCCTTACTTTTTGCCTATATTATAGAGAAATCTATAACACACGGTGGGAACTTCACGCGAACTCTATCACGATGAACACGTGGCCAGAGTAATATATCGGATCGTTAGAAATAGCTGCACCAGAAAAGGCAATTTATTCTGTTAGACCATGTATCTTGCTTTATGACCGGCAATCATGATTACTGCATTTAAAAAATTTAGATTAGTGAGTAAATTATCTAAGAATCTCTTCGATGTTTTTTCAATAATAGTCTTTACTATCAAATATGTATATATTATTGAGTTACGTAACATTTTAATAAATATAATTTGATGTAAATAATTTGATTTTGATTAATAATTTTAATACACATTTGCTACATAAAATATGAAATATAATTCAAACAGGTCGACAGGTCGTGTTTAAAATGCATCTTGAATCTTCAAAGTTGTAAATTTGTGCTATAAGAATATATGTCCGTCTGTCCGCCCCATTTTCTCGGGTGAAAGTAAAATTCAAGCTGTTCCAAGGAGAGCTTCATTCCCTTTCGCGATTCGTGTGAGAGGCATCGCGAGAATACTAGGTGGAATTCCTAGGCACGCCGATCACTTCCGCTTTCGTTTCCAACGGGAAGACCAGAAACAGACTATCCTGCACAGAGCGACTTTGCCAGCCGGCAAGTGCCCATTCCTGGAGTTATTGATCCGACTCGATGAGCGTGTTCGACTCCGTCGTTCACGTGTGCATACACGGATGTGTCACATAATATGACAAAGTTGACGCGTTTAAACAAGGGTGGCGGGCCTCTTCCTGATGAAGAGAGGATGAACTCGCCGAATGACCAAATCGGCCTCGATTTCAGAGCGTAATTTCGACTTTTAATTAAAGAAGCGATCGTAGATGTGATATGAGGTAGCACGGGATAGCACAGCCTTCCCATTAGCACTGAAGTTGAGGAAAATAGAATTCTATCAAAAGGTGGAAGGTTCAGTCTCGTGCGCTGTTGCTAATTGCGCAATTAGTCGTTAAATTAATCGATGACATATCAGTTTCATTGATATATGATCTGTGACAGCCGTAACAGTTTTTACCAGGCAATTAAAAGTCGCCGCAAAAAATTAAAAAATTAGTGAAGTACAGCAAAATTAAATTTATAATTATAAATATAATAATGACATACTTCTTTAATTTATTTAATGATATAATGTCATCTGCAATATTTGGACTAGTTTATTTTTAATTAAATAATTAATTCTAGGAATTGAAATCAACCTCTTACACCTCTTTATTTATTAAAGTAATTACAAATAATATTACTTTAATTGCTGTATGTGATACTAGTGCAGATAAGGAAAAAAGTTCCGCGTGGATTCCTTTTATCAAAAATTCTGTAGCGTTTGATTAAAATATGAAAGAGATTAGTTTCGACTGTTAATGGAATACTAACACGAAGTAACTTTGTTATTGACAATGCCATTCTCTTTTTTTTTCGCGAAAGAGGACGTTTCGCGCGTGAGACATGCATGCGCTAATTTTGATTTTTTGTCGATTGCACGCGATCGATACCGAGCTCACGCAATGCATGTAATTCTACGAGACCTACATTCGGGTCATCGAATGGCAAGTAACGATGCAATTTTCTACCGAGGCTTTCTTGTACAGTGACAAAAAAAAAAAAAGAAAAAAGAAGAAGAACAACTATGCTCACGTCACTCTTCTTCGAATTCACTTTCGATGGCATCGCGATCGGAACTCATTGCGCTAATTGCTCTTAACAATGAGAAAAATTACTCTTCGTTATCGCTATCATAACGCACGACGTTTATCGATGTCCTATAAATAGCTCTTGTAATGTCGCGAGACTGATGTAAAAGGAAAGAAAGAAAATATACGATTTGGGTTACGCCCAAATAAAAATACGACGACGCGAAAGCGCGACACATTTAATATAATAAATTACATATTACATCCGCATTTCATGCCGAGGTTGTTTTACGCTGAATCATACTCTTGGGGATGACTCAATTAATTATAGCTTTTTGTGCTTACTTGTGCAGTACTATATAATACAATCGGCGTTGTCAGGCTTGATTAAACCAATGATACGACTTAACAAAATGGGAAATAAAAAAATCATGTAATTCGTATTTTGTAGGGAGCTTTGAAAATTATTGTACATATTTTTGAAATTTGCAGGCTGTATCTTGGAAAAGCAAAAAAGACATATTGGGGGTAATGGCATATAACAGCGACGGTGGTGCGCCACTAGGACATAGTTTATGGTTGACGTGGTTTTATCAGCGGCTTTGAATCACCCGCGGTGGAGGTGCAATTGTCACATGCGTCAGTCATCGATAACATGCAGCAACGCTTCCTGGATGTTAACCCATTTACCCGCCTTACGATCGTTTTACCAGTGAGATTCACGTGGCGGATAGAGAAACGTGACATTAAAGTTTAAAACTGATGAATTCCGGCGAGTATCGCCACGATATGTCGCGCTTGAAATATTATTTTCTAGATATTTGTAAGCAACAGACGCGGCAAAAAGTGACAGCGGCGTATAAAAAAAAAAGGCAGTAATATAAAATGTAGACTAGTGGAGATCTTGCGTGAATAATCGTTCCTGGGAAAGCCAGAGACGTCGCGCTTCCGTTCCCAATTCAGCGGTCACGAGGGAATGTCATATGATTCATTTCGCAAAAACAAAGGATGAGGATAGCCATGAGAGATTAACGATCTTAAGGTGGTGATAGAAACGATACGTGTGCGTGCCGGTTAAGTCACGAAAGAAGCGTTGGATTGAAAAGGGTTCGAGTGCCAACGGAGAGGCTGGTACTAATCGATAATCAATGATGCGATCGGCTTTCGGAATAAATTTCGCTCATAGACGGCCTGGTACAACCCTTCAGCGGTGTCTCCGTAATAGTTTATGACGCTTTTATTCGACGGGGAAATGAGAGAGGCTATTTTGCGCCCCTTACACAAAGTGCCATCTTATCAAACATACAATTTCTTAATTATTTCGCGTTTTAATTAATATATATATATTTCAACGAATATTGATATTTCCAATTATTATTTCCTAAATGTTTATTGTCTATATTTTTTATTTGTTATTATTATTTCCATTCTTTTATAATAATTATTCTGGTTATTATTTTATTTGGAAATATGTCTTGACATTCTGTTATATAAAAAATATGGCATAAAGATAAGTGATTTTTAATTATTTTTTTCATCACCGAGAACTCTCAGCACTAATTGATTTTTACTGTTTCCTTTTTTCAGACTCTTACATCGTGCGATTAGGAATTATCCTAGTTTCCACGGTCATTGTTATCTTAGACAACAGAATGTCTAAAATCGGGTCATAAGACGTGTTAAAAGACGTCTTTGTTAAAGACGGCTTTAATACGTCTTATGACCGGATTTTAGACATTAAGTTGTCTAGATATATCTTCGAATACTTAAGCAACAAGTATAAAAAAAAAAACATCGACTATACTTACACTAATGTCTCGTGGAAATTTATGTGTTCTGATTGGATTTAAGATACAAGGTTTTCGCAATGCAATGCTTAATAAAAATGGAGTGTAGCTTTGAGAGAAAAGAACTTTTACTTTAATTTAACACGTTTGTTGTACGCGTGTAGTTGTTTGATGCGTAAACGTTCTACGTGCGTAGCATCTACGATGGCTACTGCTACGATGTGATTGAACTATTAATTTGTACCCTGATAAAGAGCGACCGATTAGGAACAATTTACTGCACAGCAAGGTCTACAAATTGCATAAGCGGTGTTCTTTCGAACGGCAAGATTGATTGCGTTGATTAATTACCACGATGATTAAACAGTGACTGCGACAGCTTGCGTTATTCCGGTGATTATCTCCTGCTTGCACACGATAAGCTTACGTCACTTTTAATACGTGGCTACTTAGGGTCTGAAACACCCACGAGCTGAATTAATTTTCGGGCGGAGGCAAGAGGTCATCCGTGTCGTTTAGCCTCATCTACGAACCGGAAAGTAACACACGATTGTTATTCATCGCATCGTCCCGTCTTCGAATTCTCGAATGAAACCCTTTAACTATCGCGTTTAATTATTCGGTCAAAGACACCGACCATCTCTTGAAGATCCCGTGCGCAAATCGTATACTCGAACGGACAATGGAGCCCAAACTGGTCCATCGGAAAGAGGAAGCGAGACGAGACGAGATTCCCTTATCGCGGACAAAAAAAATCGATCCCTTATCTCGTTTGTGGATGGTGACAACTTTTCAGACACGAGTGATACATACCGAATATGCCCATTATATGGGCAGACGCGGAGAAGAGCCTCGACGACTCTTCGTCTCGGGGGATTCTACGATTTCCGAACTTGTCGACGACGTCGCGGCGCCCTTCGGAGAAGTCGGCTTACCTGGCGGTCGTCGGTTTCACTTTCGTCGAGCTACCCCCGATCTCGGCTCATGAGTCACTAAGCTCGCGCGATACCCTGCAGAAGCCTCCTCGACAAAGAACGCACGGAGCTCGCTCGGTCGGCACGTTTGGCCCGCTGCCGTCCGTTTGTCCTGCCGTTTCTCTGCTCCTGCGCTCCAACGCCCAGCCGGACTCAACCTTACCCTGCGCACTACTCCGATGCTGGTCTACTATGTACAAGGCGGATCCGCGAGAGACAATTTAGCAATAAATTATGTACGTTCTCGCGCGCCCCCGCTCCCTCCCCTTCCCCACCCCCCCCGATCGCTTCCTTTCGTCGCGTGATACGATTTCCCGTGTAGTTTTCTAATATAATGGATCAAGGATATGGTCTCCCATACGTATATATCTACACGTTCCATTATATTAGACGTCGAATGCATAGTGGAATTTCACCTCTGGATCACGCGAAAAATGTCGCGTGCGCGTATTTGGGGATTCTATTCATATTTAAGTTTCTTTTATTTATTTAAGATCGCCGCCCGGGCGAGGAACGTCGTCGCAACTGTGCACTTGGAACTTGGCTGCAATATGAACAACCCTCGGAATGTCTTCCGCTTCGTGGAAAATTATTCCTGCATTTGTATATGCACGTTTCTCCCGGGGACATTCACCGGCAAGTCGGCCTCAACCGCGGAGATTCATGCTCGATAAAGCAAACGTGCCAAATGTCTCAGCGATTAGGACGCGTTCCAACTCCGATGGTTACGAATTAAACGTGAAAAAGCTGCATTCCGAACAACAAACCGTCTGATTGTTCAATTATTTTGCGCTTTCACTCGACGAAATGCATCCTGGGCACGTCATTGCGAAAAGTACCCGTCATCTTTCAACGTTTCTCGAGGGAAACGCAGAAAACGCACCTTGTGAGCTTCTCAATTAGGATCTTTTTACACTGAGGCAACCCCGGATATCTTCCGTTTATCTTCCACACATAATATTTACCGGGGTGAATAAAGTCAGAGACGCACCCTTGCACGGTCACTTCAATTCTATTGTTATTACCCTAATGCATCGGGCACGGTCCCTTTAGTACTTTGTTTGTCGGAATGGGAGGAGCTCATTCAGAAGAAAAAAAAATCCGAGAACTCGCGCTTTACTACGCTATTCCGAACAATGATTTTAGCATTTGCTGCATTTATATTGTTAATATTCTTGATTAATATTATTAATAAAATTGTCGGATTTATCGTTCAATTTAACAATAAATAATAATTACATAAGAAAAAAATCGTAAATTAGATAAGCACGACAAATATTCTATTATGTTTTGTTTTTCAAATAATTATTTTTAGAGAAAATTATATATGCTCGTATTTCACAAGTTAATATTCCCTATTAAAAATATTTTATCTGGACATAAGATTTTTGAAAAGAATATGAAAATATTTGGTGATAAGATTTACAAATAGATATACGTGAGAAAATTTTATCGACTACATTATTAAGATATTACTTCGTCATTGCAATTTTCTCAAACTACAGAATTAAGGCACAAAAAGATTGAATATAATTGCAAATATTCTAGCATGATACGAAAGTAAAACCCAATTATGTCGACGCGGAAAGCCTCTTTGATCGTTAACGATTGACGGCGCTTGGAGCCTTTCGACGTTGTCGGTTTCCTGACTCGATCTTTCATCGCATCCCGTCGTATTACCTCGTCTTAGGCACTATCGGAAGGCAGATCGCTATTCGCTTATGCGAAGGCCGAATTTTTCTCCGATACGAAGACAGTTCGGCCATTCATCCGGTGTTGCAGCCCTTGCCATGGATATCCCGGGCACGATGCTATCAGCGAGCAGAACCGCGACTGCAGTCGCGTCTTGGAGTCGCCGCATCTCGTCGGCGGAACGTCGGCGTTCAAGATCGATCTGCGCGTTTCCTCTCCGCAGAAAGAGATGCGTTTATTCGCATCGTTTCTTTCGAGAAAGAATAGAAAGAGAGACTTCGCTTCGATGTTCGCTCGCGCGATGACGTATGCCCCGAAGGAACGTATTCCGCTGCCTTACCTGAAAGAAACATTTTTTTTTTTCAGTTTGTTATTAGTATTGGAAAATCGCCGACGGTAACGCGAACGAAGGAACGGCGTGTAAAACTGATTGCGCGGTCGCAAATTGTTCTCGCTGGATTGCCGTGAAATCACCGAGACGTGCGAGTGTAGAATTTGGCGGCTGTTAAGCATCGCTCGAAATTAGTATGATGCTAATGCCGCGATTAAGAAATCGATGCCGCGCGCACGACAGGAGTGAAAATGCTAGTACGAAGAAATCGTTTATCTTCACAATATATATAGTTTTGTAGCGCATACATATAGTTATAGTGACCTAGTGACACGCGGGGGATTCACACATTCGTAATTTTTTATCATATGCATTGTATACAATGACAATGAGCAATAAAACATAATGGTCTTTTCAAATGAAATTAACTGATATCAGACATTAATAAATAATTGTCTCGAGTGACTGCTTTACACTCAAATTAAATATTAATTTTCAATAACTTGGAAAAATATCTCTCGAGATAAATTTTTGCAAAACAAAAATTTTACATTAAAATTTTCCGCAGTAAATATATTGCTTTAATTTTATTGATTTAAATATATTTTAAAAACGCGCTGAAATAGGATTATAGGATTAATCTTGTAATAAATCGGTGCATTATTGGACTTATCCGTGAGATATGAATAAGAAACAAGGTTTTGCTATATAAACGATTTAATCCTTCGATTGCATGACAGTCAGTGTCGTCAACGATGAATGATCGTTTGAAATTTCCATTGTTGACCTGCACTACCTTGTCACGCAGAATCGATCGCTTGCAATTAATAACAGCATGAATTCAAACAGATGTGAAATGAAGTGCAAAGCAAATATGAAGTATGAATTATCGAGATATGAATTATGATTATTTTAATACAAATTCTGTCTTATTACCTGTTCGCATTTATATTTTTGTCATATTAAATTTTAATGTTGTAAATAAAATAAATTTTTAATTTTGCTATTAAAATTATGTAGTTTATGTAGTCTCTCCATTCGTTAAATTACATTTCTGGGAAATGTAGTTGTCTCAATATGCGAAAGCAATTTCTGCTTTAAATTCACTGATTGCACTTTCCTGCCGTATGAGAAACTTTGAATTATTAATATTCATATGGTCTATAAAATTAATTTCGCAGTACCTTCTCTTATGAAAATTATTGATTTTCGTTGAATGACCAACCCCACATATGGTACAATTGCATTATACGGTCGGTAGAGTGAAATCAGATCAATAAGAGAAGTTTCTTCAGTAGGAAAGTAGAGCTTGCGGTAAGCTCAAATGTTTAAAACACGTACCAGTTGAGCAGGTGATGTGATACCGACAGAGTGTAAAGCTTTCGCTTATCATGAGCTTTTGCATTCGATCTGCATCACTAGTTACCTTAGTACACTAATTAAAGCACTAGCGCACATGTTACACAAATAACTTTTGTATAAAATAAATAAATTATTTTAATAAATTATTTTTCTTAATTAAAGAATGTATAAATATTTAAAAACTACGATATATTAATGTTAAATTTCATCACAGATATTAATTTTATTTTAAAAAACTTATATATACAGACACACATACATACACACATATATATTTGATAAAATTTTTTTCAATCATTATTTCTGTAAACAAGAATTATTATGCGATTGACACTATAAATTTTTAATAATAATTTAATTCTTAATTAAATTTAGTAAGTAAGTAATTATTTTTGTTTCTTCACAATTAAAAAAAAAACTGTTTTCAAATGTTTTATAATGTTCCTCATACATAGTTTCGCCAAAATACGCGTGAAGTATGACTTGCTTTAAAAGATATTAAAATAATGGAAGAAGACAATTCTTGCTTTCGTGTATAAGAGTTCTGAGCAGCCTTGTGTTCACTCGAAGAGTTAATCCACCCCGGCGGAAGCCCTGCAAGGTTCTCTGAAATGTGTCCAATAAACAGTCTCTTATATCGATAGGAATCGATAGTCTTGCCTGCCTCTTGTCTCTGTGAATACAACATCGTCACAAAGTTCGTCATTGATATCACATGGTAAGCCTGTCTGTAAAATTAATATCTGCATGCTCGGGCTTCCTTCTGCGGATCAACAAACGCGAATACTGCATAATCTTTAAATACGAAGACCTCGTTTTCACGTAAAAAAAGATTAAGTCATTTAATAGTTTAGAATTTTATATATTGCTTACTATTTTTATAATATATACTATTTTTATAAATTGTTGATTTATACATATTAAATGTTACATACATATTAAATATACATATTACATATTAAATGTTTTAACAATCTACATTATTTTACATGCGTATCTATCTATTTCTTCGTAAAACAAAAAAAATCTGTTTTTTAATTTAAAGTAAGTTGATCTTTTGATATTGCAATATCACAAATCATTTCCGAAAATATCTATAGCTATGGTTATTGTGACCATGATCTTTTTATACTCTCAACACGCGTGACAATTTTATAATCGCCCCCAAGAAACTCGATTGTAGGCGTTTCCGTTTGCATAAGAATTTGTAATAGTACATAATACACTGATATTATCTGTGCTGGATACAAAAATTTAAAGTGAACGTGTTAATGAAATGTTAACATACGTTTTCTTTTAAGTCTTATTAAGTCCTTTAAAATTCTTTGAATTCTTGAATTCTGAAATACGCATTTCAAATGCTATTTAGCTCATTAATATTATTTATTTTATTATAAGTTAAAAATGTATTATAGTTTTTTATTTTCTTTATATCGTATTTATTTAGAAAATGCTATTACAAATGCATAATTAATATGTTATACACTAGCAATATATTTTAGAAATCTATAAAAAAAACGGACTAGCTAAAATGTAGAATATGAAAATATCTGTGTCTTTAGAAAAAGTATCTTACCCGTATAAAAATATATCGATTTTTTTTTATCGTGTTTCTTTCCAACATTAAAAAGTATTTCATGATAAAATAAGTAGAGCAACAGTGGTCAGATAAAATAGACTGATCGTCGACGGTCAGTAAAACAAGACGGTATATCTATAATACGTTAAGAAGTAGTCAGTGGATGACGAAAAGGTGACACGCCGCTATTCTTGGCGCGTGAACCGGTAGATCGGTAGGTACTTGTTTAAAGTCGTTGGATTCGATAGTATTACGTGGAGACGCAGTCATGCAATCACGCACGCACAGATGCACGCACTCTCATTCACACATGCTCTCTCTTTTTCTCTCTTTCTCCGCCTACTCGTATTTAGATTCTTCAACACGAATCTATCACCGTCGTATGAAAGTTGTCTTGTCTAACTACGTATTTGGATTCTACATGAATTAACATTTAACATGCGATAATAATTATGAAATTAGTGTTCTGATTTGGTATATATAACTTTTGAAATATGCAAACAGCATAACTGTGATCAATCTTTGTTTCTTTTTCTATTTTTAATTAGTAATTGTAATACATAACTACTGAAATGTTAATGTACATTTCTCTTTCTTATTATTATTTAATTTGCATAATTATAAAATGTTATATAAGTGCAAGTGGGAAATTTTTTTGGGAAAGAAGAATGTGAACGGAAATAACTAATTTCGTCGTGCCTCTAATGAAATAATGTTCGTCCATGTTCGCACAAAAACGTACTTCGATCAAGCAACGATCATTAATTGAGCCGAGAGTTTTTTAACATCAGCCCGCGATTGCGCCAGTAAGGCATGAACAATTAGACGATTGGGACGACGATCTAGTTCATTAATCGTCTGTCGTAAAATTATCGGTAAGGCAATATCGCGCAATGACAATCCTACACAGACAATCGGTCACGCCTCGACATCTCGAGACGTACAATAATGACAATTGCCATGGGTGTGTCTCATCGAATCTTTCGAGCAAATTAAAGACGATCACTGTCGCTTTACTGCCTCGTCTCATTAAACGTCTCATTATGAATGACGTCGAATGATCGTCGAGCACAAGACAGTTAGTGATTTTGCGTGTCACACGACATGGAGATCGAAGTGCAATTCTTCGTTTCCTTTAGAGGATTACCCACGATAATCACAAATTACCTCTAACTATATATATTTCAAATAAATGCACCGCAAGAAGTAAGTAAAGACATTGTCGGATTTAAATATTACAAGTTATTTTTCACGTTTCATCTATTTATCCGTTTCTTTTTTTCTCCGGCGATAACGCGGGAACACTCGCACGATGAGTGGTGCTCGAGAAGCTCAATCTGAGAAGTTTGGCAATACATTTCTCCGTGTCAGCGTATTTCAATTGCCGGTTTAAAACTCCTCGTGCGTCTTCTCCTCGCTCCCTAACGAAGCGCAATTCAGCAGACCTTTAAACGTGCGACGCAAACCGGCTCCTCCGTAGCACGGATGCTGCGCGTCGCCGCGCCGTTTTATTATCGATTCCCGCGTTCTACCACCATCGACAAACCCCTCGTGGAGCTTCTACCCTCGCCCTTTACTCAAGCCTTTGTATAACTACGCGCTCCCTTTCCTGGTTTACCCTCACCGACACGCGCTGGAGGGGCATATTATTGACGCTAACATACTGCACTTTCAATGTAAGAAAAGTTTGCCTTCCTGAAGCTTACACGCGTGTTTTAAGTCTATACGAAAGTTTGTTCGTGACGAGAAGATAAGATTACATTTTAATAGCGTTCATAAATAGTTACCGTGAAAAATTTAAGAAATTATATCCTGCTACCAACATTTGTGAGACGTAATTTATGTATATAAGTATAAATATCTATTGTATTAGATTGTATATAACATATAAAAAAATAAATATAAAAACCACAATATTGAAAATAAATTTTAGATAAATAAATAATATATAATAATAAATATATATAACATATGTAATAATAAAATAATAACTAATAATTAAATTAATGGATGGATAAACAGGTATACACTTTTAAAATAGATGTATATAAATAAGCACTAACGGGATATTAAAATTCTGTAAACTTCAGTTTTCTAACTTGTTTGAATTTTCATGGATGGTCAATCATATTGCTTGCGCTTGAAATCCGCTTTGATATTCAACAGAACCTGATTAATAATATATGCCTGCTTAATATAGAATTAATATTTTCTTCGTGATACAAACATTTGTAAAAACACGTCGTTTGACTGCTTCTTTTGCAACTTCTTACAATCGTTCATATTATGAATATTAAATACGAAATTATGTATCCGTTAACATCGTGAAACCATAATATCTTATTCCCAACCACTTACAATTCACGTTCACAAGATATGATATCATCGATTACCATGACCAAAATTACGCCATAAATGACGCCATATCTTGTTACGATATTATTATAAAATTCTACATATTCGTGAGTATATATGTTATAAAAGTAGTAGAATTTCTATTTACATCTCATAATTAGATTTAAAATTCTTGTTAATTTCATTCCCTGTTTTTTCATGATATATTTTTCCTCGTCAACTGGCATACGGTTAAAATACATTTTTTTGATCATACATTTTTTGTGTTTAATAAAAGAAAAACTCGACTATGCCTGTATGTTACTATGCAACTGCGCTTATTATGCGCTTTTTTCCTCTTAAATGATCTGTAGGTGTAGAGAGATATTATTTATGCCACGTGCATATAATCACAAATTGTAACCACCATCATCAAGCCAGTGTCGCAAATAAACACTGGCTTGATGATGGTGGTTACAATTTTTCTCGAGATAAACGAACTACCTTGTAAATCTCATTGACAAGATCGATCGTGTGCGTTACGGGAGATACTCTGTCTGTTACACGCTCGTTTATCTGCGCGAACGATTCCGGTGATTATGTCGCGCGATATAATTTTAAAGCTGACGTAATCGTCGCCGTGTACGTTCGAACTGTTATCGCGGTGTTTCGCGCGCGTTTATATAGATAAACAGGCACATTTGGCGTGCACATCCTTGACATGACATAACAGCAAATTGTTTCATGCAATCGATAATTATTCGTAGTAAAACGTAATCGTTATTTGTAACAGATTATCTATACGACTGTCGAGTGTACAACAAACTGCACAAAGATTTACTATTATTTTTTTATCCCAAATCAATCATCTTCTATAAATAGTCTATCGCATTACGCATATAGCGAGGGATACCAAACAAATTATATAAATACAAGTAAGTATTCATACTTTCAAAACACACATGTTGCATTTTCATTAATTTGCAATGGAAAAATGAAAAGGTTCCATCCAATGTTAGTTGTTTATCTCGAATGCTTCCCATTATGACACGTAAATAGCTGTTTTAATTCTTGCGTTAAAATGCGCCATGCGTTGCGTAAGTCAGATATTGACACCGTTAACTAGAAAGAACGTCGGCCGAGTTTTCCTGAACGTGACGCTTAGCCGATGGGGCTCCGTTGAAAAGTAGGCCCTTCCTTCCTTTCCGTTGAGACGATTGGCCGATGCTGAATGGGCACTCGTCGCTGAAATTGCGCCCGAGAGCGTTCTTTTCGCGACAAAAGAGCCCAACCAGTCGCCGAACCTCACGTACGAACAGCTGCCAACGAAGACGATCCCGCTAATGGAACACCGAGCACATGCCGGCGTTTCGTAATTTTGCGGCAGGTCGTTACGATGTTTCGCCAAAGAGTTTGGTCGATACCGTGCGCCGGGCGAAGCGTAATCCACTCTCCGAGTTGGCTCGACTCTTTCATCCGCGCCTCCACCGAGGCCGGATAATTACCGGTAGCGTGCGTCGAAAATCAACTGACGTAAGTCGCATGCAAAGTGCATCAAATGCGACGCATTGTCGAAGCTCGCGTAAGATCGAACGACGTCGAGATTTCATCGCGCTTTTCGCAACAGGTACTTCAATTTCGCTCTTTGATATCCCGCTGGGAATATGGCAATCCGATGAAATCGAAGCGAACGATTCAATTACATCCAAAACATGATTAATGGAGAAATGTGTAGTATGAAATAAAATAAAAATTTCAGTCTTTTTTTTTATTCTCATAAAAAGACATAGGTGAGAGATGGACAAGCACCAATGGACAAGCTGGGGTTCGCAAATATAACATGTGACGCGTATTTCAGTAATAATCAGTCAGTTAAGGCCCAAAGCGGGACGTGGGTAACGAGCAGAATCTTGGCCTCGTAGCATAACGTTAAGTATTCACGTAACTCCACTGAGTTCGCGCGTCGCGTCGCCTGGTTACGAGCCATTAATCTCAAGTGTAATGACTAGCGGCAGAGGATCTGTTTGTATCAAATAAACAATGTGGAGAACTGATCCCGCCATCAGATCAGTCACGCAGATTGATTCGTCACGTCAGATTGAGATTGCATAGAGAGATCATATCTTTCTAATGTTATCGTGACTTAATCCTTTAAATTGCCCTTTACACAATTGCCCGCCATAAAGTAATTTAAATAGTATAATATTTTTGCAAACTATGCGTAAATGTTTTGGAAAATTAAAACAATATTAATTTATAAAATTTTGACGTTATAATACTGATTATATAACTTTTTTTCTAAGGCAGGAATGTGAAAAGTAAAAATTTTTCTTATTGAAGATAATGGAATATAATCGGTATATCGGTCATATCTGTGTGATTTGATTGCAAAATCTCCTCTGAATCCTCGCGAATACATCAGGAAGTTGCGGACAAATAACGGATATGTCTATCCAAAGCATCGTTCCATTCGAGAATGCTATGATACACTCATCCGATTAAAATCCCGAACATAACTATCATCGGAGACGAGTCCTGCCAATTCCCACAATTACACGTCTACAAAACATCGTTAGCTCATTGACGCTCATCAATTTCCTAATTGGTCGATCGCGACTGGCCGATCCTTTTTTCGTGTGCCGATTTTTCTGCTCCATTTGTCACAAGGAACCGAAGCCGATTCCTCTCATGTTAAAGTTCGACGATCTTATCGTGACCTCGTATTAAAGTTTGTTTAACGATAAGTCCGAGAGTTACGAAGTACCGGTGCTCTCTCGGAGTGAAAATCCACTCGCGGAAAGAACTCACGATCGCTCACGTAATCGCTCATGTACTCATCATCGAGACCTTGAGGATCCATTTGACGTAGGTCGATCTTGATTTATAGCAAACTGCGACACGAACATTACCGAGCTCTCTGACGATCAACAGAATAAGTTACTTCCTCGACATTTCCAAATCACTCAGAACGTAATTCTCGTGAAAATTCTCGAAGCGAAAAAAAAATTTTGGACTTTTTCTCCTACTTTGAGTTTCTCTGTTGCTATCACGTGAAATGGTAAATGTCATGCGAGTTTAAATAGAGAGGAAGAGAGAGAAAAATTTGTGAATTACAGGTACACCGTGCCAGGTACGACAGTAGACTGCTATTGAATTTCTCCGCAGTGTGTTGCTGGTAACGAACGAAAGTCCAATATTTTTTTTCCCACGGCCGCACATAATCATTTCCGTATCGCGGAATTGATTCCGTCGGAGCAGAAGAGGCCAATTGCGTTTGAGAGCACCAGCTCGGAGAGCACGACTGAGATTAAAGTGGTGGTTAAAAAAGCTTCCCAGTCGTATGGCTTTATACTGGATTTTCTCATCGCTCCGAGTATAATGCCCCCAGAGGCCACCGTACAGTCTTCCTCATAAATCTATGCAAGCGTCGTAATGATACTTCTTGCCGGTTCCCATGCGGCCGTGTGTTCGAATCTCTTCGATAATTAATGCTGACAGGCGGTCCGTGTAATATTTTATAATATTTCGCTTGCGACTTCGTAAGCAAAAATCCATAACATAAATAGATGCAATTGACATAAGTGCAATTGGAAAAGTATTCAATGTGATACCGTTTGTGTTTATGTATGTATGAATATAAATATATTGTGCATGTGATTCTGAAATAAAGTATATCGTGAACTTATATCACGTTCTATATCATATTTCCTCTTATCTTTTATCAATAAAAATGTATTTTATCCTCCTGACAGTCGACAAAATCTTGGAACTATGAATTTATATTTATGAATTGATAAATTCATAAATATAATAATAAATATAATTATATTTATGAATTGATAAATATGGACCGCAAATAGTTTTGCATATTGCAACGTTTTCTTACGTATTATTTCCTACAATAGTATTTCTTATACATTAATACATCGCGCGATACATTTTTTTGTCAGGGTTTATCATTGAAAAACAAGTAAGAGGATTGATTTCCAGTGTGCATTTAAAACATTTTAAAGTTATAAATAGACAATACTAAAATAGATAATAGAATATATCCATTTCATTATTTTATATATCTTCTTTATTTAAATGGTTACAATTCATCGTTATTCAACATATTTAAAATGTAAATAAAACATAGATAAGATAAACATTTCGAAACCATAAAATTTTGCTTGATAATCATGGATCACCGTGGCAAGATTTTAAACAAAAAGATACACGTATCCAGTTTACAAGTAATTTATTACGATGTAATCATGCAAATATTATATGCGTGTGATGTAATAAAAAGTCAAGATTACAACAGATTATGTAACAAATTAAGTTATTGATGAGAGAATCAAGTAGAAGAAAAGAATCATCTATGTTGTGTGTGATAAATTCAATAAAAAAGATCAATCCAATTTATATTCTGAATAGTATTTTATTGAAATAAAATAATAGTAGAAAAAGTTACCCATCAACGTTTTTAGAAAGTTAATTAATAAAGAGGAAATCAGGAAATTCACTTTTCTTATAATCCTACTGAAATAATTTTAATTTCCGGAAAGAAACTTAATGAAATGATTTCACATTCACGTCTCAGTTTTAATGAATATTTAAGGGTAAAATCGCGTCGTCAATCAGAGATCGTCCTTGATATCGCGCGCATTTCCTTGGATCGCGCCCGCAACGCGCGAGCGGATCAAAAACATCATTCCGTAGACACGCAGATCATTTTAATAATCGCGTGAGAAGATCAGCGGTGCGAGGACAATACGAGAAGCGGAAAAGCGTGATTTTTCCGCGAGATTAAATCCTCTCTCTATGCGACTGGGGTCAAAATGGCGGTAAGCGCGCGCGCGCTCGCGTTCCTCCAATCGGCGATGCCCATGGACCACGGATGGTTGTCTCAAGGTTGTCATCGGTCGCGAAAATAAACGTCAACGCGTGGAGGAACCGCGGAGGAGTCCGCGAAACGGGACCAACCTGTTTGCTGCGCCGCGGCCGTCTCGCTCTGCTGCAGCCTGGCGATATCCTTGCCCGGGTTCACCTGAACGTCCGTCATCCTCGGGGGGCGATCTAGGCGGTGGTTGTCTTGGGGTCTGCCCCGGAGATTTCTCTTCTCTCGCGAGCTCACTCCGCGTCGAGCACTCCGCTTCAACGTTTCGCGCGCGCGCGCGCCGACCTGGCCGTAACCAGAATCCGCCGATGTGCCACACGTACGCGAGGAGACAACGCGAGAACGAGGGAGGATGAGAAGTAAACGAGCTGCGACAGTGAACGACAGACGATGACACCACTCGGGGACGACCAGAGAGGCAGACGCGCAACGCGCTTGAACCGACGCGTTTGAACCGACTGGCTCGACCGCCGCCTCCACCGCCGCCGCCGCTGCCGCCGGCTTGCCGGGACCAAGCTGCGGCCCCACGCCTGCCTCTGTCCCTGTAAGCGAAGCCTGCCGAGCGCGTACGAACGAACGCGTCGTGCTCGTCCACCCACAACAAACGCGCTCCGTCATTAGGCAGGTACATACGCGACGATGACGAGCGACACGAGAGGAGAGGAGAGAAATTGTGCGCGAAATCCGCGCTTAAACGCGATTTATCGATCGAGCCACGTTCCCCTCGCGCTCTCGCTCTGCGGATGCTGAGGAGAGACGTGTACCGCAATGGGAGATCAACCGAAGATCTTTCTCGATTTAAATTTACTCATGTCAGTATGAATTTGCTCCAGTCTCGATCTCTAAATTAATCCGCGAATCGTGAGATTTATCGTTTTCCATTAACTTCAATTTTATTCAGCTGAATTCCATTCGCGGTTCTACGCGGAAGTTATGTTTATCGATTTTAGTTCTCAAAACTTTAGACTTGACAACTCTTCGACACAACTTCGATAGTTTCGAAGTACTTAAATTATAACGTATGATACGTATACAAAATATTCCGAACAAAAGAAGAAGAAGATCTATTTTAATAATTATCTCGTGTTGTATGATGTACGATTAAAGTTTAGAGGAGACATTATACTAGCATTACATTTTGTATGACGGAAATCCAACGTGCTGACGCAGTAATAAAATAGATTTCGGCAATGGCATGCCTTGTTGTCTATGTTTCTCACGCGATTGCTTAAGTAGAGCAAGAAAATGTCAGTCGGACAAAAATAGCGAGATTTATATTCTCGCAACGCGACAAAGAATCTAAGTTAATCTAATAGTCTTCGTGACATATTACATTGAAAATTACATTATATTAAACAAAAGAATTAAAAAATATCAGAAGAAGGCACTGTGTGTATCAAACAAGATATTTTCAAGAAGACGCATAATAGACAACTTTTAATCCTCTCCGTTGGTTCGAGAGGAGTTCGATTTATTACAGTAACAGTAAGAAGTAAATTAATACCGATCGTTTCATTCGACTTTGTACAATGTTGCTATTAAGATACACATACTTTCGTATTCTGCAAATTTAACAATATATATGAAACCAAATCGAGTAATATGAGTATGTTGCGTGCGTTCCAAATGAAATGATCTTCTTTTTGAACTCAATGATCGTGAGGGTTTTTCTCCTATCTTGCTTTTTCCCGATAAAATGCTGCTGGCGCTTCGACGTTGTTGATTCCAGGATCACGATTCACATGCAAATTATTAAATGGATCCTCGCGTGATTCAGCGGCGGGATGAGAAGGACGGTGAATATGACGAGCGAATATGGCGAATGTGTCCATCGTCGACGTGGAGCTTGGCGGATAGATGTTGACAGCGATCATCCAACTATTCGTCGTTTGGCGCTGCCGCCCTCTCACACAGATTACGAAGGAACGCTGCGAACAAAATGAGATGATCAATACCTTTTTCTACGCAGATAAATCGCGAACATTGACGAGTCAAGCAATTGTTCTCATAGACGATACGAGTATTTCAAGGCAGAGATAGAGAATTAGTCTATGCGTAAAGCTGTGACGATTTCTCATTCAAATGTCGGCAAAGTCAGTACTCAGTTTCTTGTGCTACCATATAGACTTCTCTCAATAGCAAAACATGTAGAAGCGATAAACACGTAGAAGCGATAGAGATAAAATAAATACAGAGAAGCATTAATAATTTATATAGCGAAGAAATGGAACAGTTAGAAAGTTAAGAACTGTTCTTACAATAGAAATATCATATATGTACACGGAAGAATGGTAATTTATGCAATTTTGTAATCAAAGTAAAATGCATGTAATACAATGGATTTAGGGTCTAATTATTTATTCTTTTTTTTTTTAAGGAAATTAAAGAATTAGAAATTTTTAATTAGAAATTTTTAATTTTTAACATTTTAATAAAGTCGAAATTAAATCCCATTTAAAATCTGTAAGACAAGTTTTAAAAAAAGTTTTGTTCAATAGGTAGGTGCTTTCTGTTTTGTTTTAATTTTTTGCGAGCGACTCAATTAATTTTATTCCACGTAATTTTTCTCGACGATCTTGTCAGGTCGTTGACTTCGCGCGCGAGCAAAATCTTCGTACGTTTCTGCGCGAGAAGCGGGTTATCGATTTCCAGCATCCCTGTTGCTGCTGCAACGCTGCGTCCTATAAATTCTGAAATATGCTGAGTGAGAAAATGAAAACGAGATTTTGTTAATAGATAAAGAGACAGAGAGAGAGACAGAGAGAAAAAGACAGAAGAAGGAGAGACAATCACGGAGTCACGTGCTACTGGATGTACTCACGATGGACGATCATTGTCTGAATAACACCTCGACCATTTACAACAGCACCATCATCTTCTTCAAGAAGGCTGCGAAACACAAAAATGTGGAAAATGTGTCAAACGATGGAGAAGGAACAAATCGAATCCGAGGGAGTCTTGTCACGTTGCCGGAAATTACCGGAGGGGCCATATTACAAATTAAAGGATTTATCATTACATTATATATGGGGGTCTGTATATTATATATACGAGGGGGACTTTCTAACTCTAATAAAACAAATTTAGGGGGCTTAAAGAATAGATAGGGATTTCAACAATTTTTCTTAAACTAACGTGCTGTATATATCAACGTGATTTATAAATGCAGGTGGGATCTAACACTCTTCGTCTATCTCGGGGAACGCATTCATGGATCGATGACCGATTCATGGATCGATACTTACGGGCATAGGGGATGAAACCATCATCGTCTTCTGTGTCCATGCAGTCCTTCAGCACTTCCTCGCATTCCGCGTCAGTAAGACGTTCGCCTATGACAAATGCGAATATTTAAGTAATATTAATTTATTTTCTTTCTCTCACAGATGGAGCGTTCATGAATTACACATAACTTCTTTCTGAAAATCAATTTATAAATTAATGTTTATTATATTTGCAATATTGTGAAGCTGCGTACAGGCGGTTCTATTCTAAGACTTACATATAAATAGATTTTTAATCTACTTAAAAAAAATTTATAATATTATAAAATTATATGTATAATGTAATTACATAATAAAAATAAAAAAGTTGTTTTAATTATAAGTTTTTATACGCTTTTATACGCTTTAAATAATTATAAAGAGAGCTAATCGTACCAAGTGACAGGAGCGTATGGGACAATTCTGCACCGAGCATCATGCCGTTTTCCTGTTTATCATACAACTTCAAACACTCGAGGAAGTCCTCATAGCATCCTTGTTCCTTGTCCTTTTTACACTGGCTGAAGATAGGCAGGAATTCGTCCAGTTTCAATTTCTTCTCGCCCTTCTTTTTCGTGCCGCCCAATTTCTCGATGGTTGCATTCGTGGGGTTCAAGTTCAACGCGCGAAGGACGTTGCCAAGATTAACCGCATCGATGACGTTGGTACCGTCATCATCGTAAATGGAGAAAGCGAACTCTGCCCCTTTTCGACAAAAAGAGTGATTTCGTATGCATTTTTCTAGTTGTAAATATCTTTGTGAAGGAATTTGAGCCAATGATCAAATCACTCTATGATTAAATACTAGCTTTATGATATAGTTTGCCATCATGTGTTTGGTTCAGCTTTTAAATATACGAAATGCGAAATTTGGGTTAATACCAGTCGTAAGCACGGGGTACCGCGTGCGTACCTAGTTCAAAAATATTCTTCTATTTCGAGAGAGATGGTTAGAGAGCCCCACCAACCCGCCGATTGAAGAAGCCGGTGGTGGAAGCAGTGGGTCAGATTACCCCCGCCGAACCATATAAGAACAGCCTACCAACCTATTTTTGACATGCTACGGTCGCATTCATCTACCCGATGAGTCGTTATATAACTTCAAAAATGACACGCAATACGACGTGAAAAAATTTGCGTATTATTGGACCTACTAAAAAAGAATTGTTAAAAAAATATATAAATAGATATAAATTTTGACAAAAAAAATCTTTAACTTTTCAAGAAGTTGGACAACACCTTTTTCATATATTTAATTTATTGTAGAAAAAATGTTTAGTGTTAAATTTAGAAATAGCAATCACTTTTAAATATTTTGTTAAATAATTTAACAATTATTATAGTATTAAATAATATAAAACAATAACATTTTTAAAGATATGGTTATTTATTAATTAAAGAGAACATAAAACATTTCTAGAAATATTTAATTTATTAATGTTATTATTTATGTTATAAATTTTAATAAAAATTTCTATAAAAATTGTTTTAATGTTAATAATGGTCACTAATTAATAAAGTGATATGATTTGGCACAAATTTTATTGCCCTGGTTAAATTTTTCTATTTAAACTCGTCTCACTTTTTTCTGATCGCGTGACTCAGAGCTGCAAAGTTACGTTTAGAAATCACTTATAACTTCACTGATGTAAATTGATTAATCTATCTTCGTTAATTTCCGTACAATTTATATGGAACACGTTGAAAATAAAAGAACTTTTTGAAGATTTACTTTACTCACTTTCGACATCTTTGCTGCTGAGGTCTGCCTGAAATACAGATTTTTTTTCATTATGTTGAAGCTTTCCATTTCGACAATTCAATTCATATATTAAAATTAATAAAATAATAATTTAACTATAATCTTTTATATCTACATCACTTTCGAGAAAGCTATCAAAGAAAGGTTTTCAACTGTGAAAGAGAAGAGCTGGGAATGTATCGAGACTTACCATTGTTGATCGTCTGGTACCAGTGGATGTTGATCGAACGAAGCTTGAACCAGAAGTGGTTCCCGGTGTTACCAAATTTACTCATTTTATTTCTGCAGATGGCGCTACGAGGACACCCTGAAATGACGCTGAGGTCCAGATCTCTGAGAGTCTCAGCCCGGACCATCGACGACGGAGCATGGCAACACCGCGATCCAAAAACAGTTCGAGAAGCGATGAGAGGCAAGAATCGAAGAAATGCCTCTTCCCACTGAGATAAATAAGACTTCTATGTTGACGACGACAACATTCTTATGTCAGATTGCCAGATCCGCAACGTCCGGTGGATGCATTAGGCAAAAATATACTCTTGGTCTTCGATGACGCGAATCTACTTTCTATCATCGCTATCATTCTCTAAACTAAATCACTTAAGCTACCGCAGAAATGTGACACGCATTATGTAAGATCATTATTATATATTTTATAGAATTTTGCAGGTTCGTGTACACAACGTTGCAATTATCATCTAGAAATATATAATCAGAGAGATATCTAATCTGATTCACGCATCGCCGAAGTCGTGTGAGACGCCGAAGTTACGGGGACCAGCAGCTGATGACTACACACCGGTCGGTTATTTTTACTCGCTGTATTCACAGACGTTTCCCTCTAAAAAACGTACGACTGACGAGCTGCTGTATGAACGAATGAGAGTCGTTGTTTGAGGTAAATTGCAAGGTAACAAGTGCCAAGTTCCTTCCGGAACTTAGCATCAATTCTTCCGGCGGCCAAAGACGGTACGGAAGAGTTTCCTCAATCGACTCCCTAGACTTTTCTTCCTCTTTTTCGCTTCGTCAAATGTTTTTCGCTTCTCTGCATCATCAATGGGCAGTATTTGATCGACAATTGCGGATCCGTCGTTGGTTTTAATATGGTTTAAATACGATGGTTTTAATGAAGACAACGAGTTTGACGTGCGTTTCTCGATCTGGACTTCTTCAAGGTCGGGTTCTCTCGAGATGGACGCCACATGTTGACTTGAGTGAGACTTCAGTTCTTCGTCATGCTTCAGTTCGACGATGCGAAAGCGACCGATTGATTCGCTACTTCGAAGAGTCTCTGCCACGGTATTGCCAGCATTTCCCTCGATAGACCTAATCAGTTCCTCTTTTTCTTCCCAAACAGTGATGCATTCCTTACTGATCGAATTTGAAGAGGAGTTATCTTCGGAGCAAACTGTCTTGTCCTCCAGGTCTTCGATCATCTGCTGTAACAGACCGATGGACACACTGGTCGCCTCGTTGGCTACCTCACCTTCCTTCTTCTTCTGAATTACCTTCATCGGATCCGTCAGCTCAGTCTCGGGATTCGTTGCGTGTACAGTTTGATGTGTATCACCTTGACCCTGGGTCGTGCGTTGAATATCGGTGACATTGGCCGCTGGATTTGCAATCGACACACCATCGACATTGCACGTAGCGCATTTCACCTGTTCAAATAAAGACAAGCACGTGTCTCGTGAGTAAACCTTCTTGTCGTTGTACGCACGCGGAAATTGCGCGTGGAATTAATGCGGCATAAGCGGGAAGCTAAAATGAATCGCGAACACGTTGCACACGCGAGATTTCTTGCACGTGAATACTTTGCAAATGCGGCCGTACAGCTCGTCTAAAGCCAAATGTGACGAAAAATAAGTGTACAGAAATACGATATTTGTTCTTTGTATAAAATAAAATTAGATAAGTATATTTATTTTATATACTTTAACCTCAAAACAAATACGATTATAATAATTTTGATATAATAAAACTGATATAATAAAACTAAAGTCAACGCAATGTTAAGCTTCTCTAAGAAATAAATAATTTTGAAGTAAAATTAAAAAAAAAGAAACAATATGTGCATTTACATTTATGTAAAAAAGCAGTTTAATATTCTATTATACAACTTATTAAAAGAGATTTATCATATTTGAAGTCTTTTATATTTCTGTCATCCATGACTTTCCTAAATAACTATAATCTTCGCAACTAATTATAATAGAATAATTATGTCTCGAAAAGTTGGTTGACTTCCGTATAGTTACATATCCAATTACCTGTTTCTCCACTGCTAACAATGAAGGCGGAAGTACATAACGCGAATCTCCGATTTGTATGTCGCGCAAGTCACGAACTATCTTCGCGATCAATTCTATCTCCTCGGCCTTGCTATAATTTACATGTGTATGTTCGTTTGCTTCCGGTCTACCGTGTACAAATCCGGCTTCCGGTTGTACATCGTCTGTTTCCTCGTTGACATGTTCTTCCCAGGATTTTCCTAATAATGGTATTCATAGTGTATAGATTATTTGCATCTAATGCCGATAATTATACGCGTCTGAACGCAATTATTATCGCGAGACGTATATCGATCGCGATAGAGAACCATGCTGTTACAGAACAACGTTTGTCAATGAACAACATCGTATACGTATGTAACAAAGTCGTTATTCAACGCCGTTATATTCACGAAACGTACAGACGAGCTTTCTGTCTCTCTTTCTCTCTCTCTCTCTCTCTCTCTCTCTCTCTTGCACCTTACCATCCTCTGCATCGCAATCTATGACGTCCAGAACTTGTACCATTATCTTGTCTAGCAGTCCTCTCGCAAAGGCCTCTGCCATGATTTGGGGCATTCTCACAAAAGGCAACCTCTTTCACGCATCGATTCTGATAGGACGTTTAAACAGTCATTTGTTAATTTTCTCGAGAGTAGATATCGATCGCATACGATTATTCACAACGCAACAGTTTTTAATCGCCGCATACGAAAATGTTTTTTGTTTAATATATTTGTAAATTGTGTATATTTGATATTTTTTGTACAAAAATTAGAACACAATCTTTTAAGTTTCATGCCATTTATTCCCTACAAAATTAATTTTTTTTTATATAATTTGCAATCTTGCTGCATTCTGAAATGATTGATGATCGCTTTTCATGCGATATTTGACTACTGACAATTCAGTGACTTTTTTTATCGCTGATTTAAAAATGAGCGATGAGTGATAATTGAAAAGGTATCTTTATCAGTTCTTGTAAAGTTGAAATTGATGAGAGAAGTATTTAAATGGCAAATTTCATGTTAATCTTGTCAAACTTAACCTATATTCATTATGTAATTGTACATTAGTCTGATGGAAATACATCTTGTAATATTATCGAGTACATATAATCCAATTTTAATTTAAATAATATAAGTATTAAATTCATGAAGATATACTTTTCATAATCTGTTTTAAGGTTGAAGAATAACTGCGCAACACAATTGGTCATAAAATTATTTATTGAACAAATTATATATTATAACGCATTTAATTGGTATTCATGAAAGATATTTAAAAATCTGTAAATGATGTAATTCGTCTTTACTAGAAATCAACGTAGACAGAGATGTATTATCACAAGAAGAAGATGATTGTGTATCATCATGGATTTTAATAATTCATGTGAGGTAACGGTGGTTCCATCAATTACATTTCAAACATTTCAAACTACATCTTTGAGTAACACAGTAGCATCTTCTATAAGAACTTTAAGTACTATAAATGAGCAAGAAAGTGAACGAGATTTCTATCTTCCATTTGATAAAAACGAAAGAAGAAATGAGAATATAAACTGTAAAAGATTAAAAATCACGTCCTTGCCATTTAACTATCAAGAATTAAATCAAGAATTAAATCAAGATTTTTCACGTTCTTCTTTAGAGTCAGACAAACAGATGATATCCATATTACATGAAAATGAAAAAAAATACATTGAAATAAAAGACAAAATAAATGTAAAAGATACACATTTTCAAATACATAAAGATATGAATAATACATCAAATGTACCCTTCTTCGAGCTAGGAGCGGTTTGCAAAATACTCAACTTTATTTCTGATCCTAAAGTTTCTTCATCAACTAATAACTGCTGCAATGAGATTTTGCGAACATTGCAGTATTTGTTAACCCAACATCACGATAAAAAATTAGAGGATCTTCTTTTAAATGATTCGTCTTTTTATAAATGCGAACGTTGCGGAGTTATAAGTTATATGTTAAAATCAAATTCTGCTATTGAAGAAAGCATGAATGAAACAAAAAGTAAACATAATGAGACTACAATGATTAAACGCAATTGTATTAATAGTGATCATAATAATGAGGAATCAGAAATTTCAATAAGTTTTCCACATTTAAAAACTAATGTAAAATCAAGAATTAATGATCTTAAAATGAATAATCCAGTTGAATATACAGATAAATTGAGCGAAATGGAATTATTGTCAACTAAAGAACGCGCTTTTGTAGCAAGAAGAAATATTGGAACTTCAAATAAGACTAATAATATAAAAACCAATATTAAAAATAAATTTTATCTTGATAATAATGCTATTAATCAATTATTTAATATGGAAACAAGGAATAAAAGGAATAAAAAATACGATAGTGCCGTACGAAACAATGGTAGAAAGCATGAATCTTCAAATACGATAAAAGCTTCCGTTGGTATTGACAAGGAAGAAGTCATAAGGGAAATTTCATACGAAGTTAAATCGCAAATCGACGATTTGTTAGCAAGAGATCGCCTTTCTAATATCGCGCAAAAGATCCAAGCTTCACAAGGGTTATTTTACAAGCACGGTGATATTTATCCAATTATTGATACTATGAAATATTTGGCAGTCGGTCAATTCACGGAGTTAGATAAGAGAGAAGATGAATTTCTTTCAAAATTGCAAGAAAGGCGCAATCCTCGCCTGGAAGTTGCGAGAAATGGACAGAGTTCCGTCTTGTATGACATTCGAGATGATTACCCGCAAAGCGATGCAGGATTTTGGTTGTTCGACGAATCAGGACATTTACCTCAAATTGCTTTAGATAAATATCACTACTTACCTATGATGGGAATAGATAATAATGGAAGAAACGTTAACTTTTCTACAAATATTCCACATTCTAATACAATAGAGAAAATAAAAACGGATAATTGTTCTAATTACATGGAGAAGGATTCTCTCGAAGATCTGTTGGAGCAAAAAAAGGAAAGCGATGCTACGGTCTTTAGCTCGTCATCTGTTGAGAATTCGATACACGAACGAATGGAATTTTTACAAAAAAAATATAAGATATTTAATATAGACGACGAAGATATTCCTCGAGGTCGCAAATTAGTTTCGTCAAGACCTTCCCTAGATATCGCTCGACATGTCAGAGCTCAAATTGCAAAGGACAAACATTCTGGTAAGGCAAAAAGATCGATAAACGAACTGCGTAATTCGAATGTTCTGGTTCGATTATCGCCAGAAACGCGAAGGAAGGTTTGTCATTTAATCAAAACAATTGTATCGTCGGATGAGGATTCGATATTTTTTTACGAGAAATATTTAACAAGCGGCGTGTTAAAAAACGAAAAGTTGCTGCATTCTAAATCCGTAGATGCCGCATTTGTTTATTCCAATAAGTGTTACAAAATAGATAATAAGTTAATAAATAATTGCGCGAATGATCGCATTTCAATGAAATTGTCAGAGTTATCAGAAGATAAGAATCGCTTGCTTAAAGAACAAGATTTAAATACATGTAGCCAGAATCTGATTAAATCCAAGAGTTTTACCAAAAATGACAATAATGTTCTCATTTCTTCTAACAAACTTGCAAATAATTCTACAAAAATTACACGACAAATTATTTATAAAGATGCGTCGTTAAAAAATGTTATTAGCAATGACACAGAGATTTTGTCAACTTATCGTAAAATTCTGGAAAACAGCAAAGATATGGATTGGGACAATTTTCGAGAATTAGTTGAAATTCTTCATCCTGGTGAGAAAGAATTATGGCGTGACATATGTAGAACAATAAATGAAGAAGCGACAAGAATAGTCGATGATGTAGATGGTAATACAGAAATTTGCATAGAAATCAGTCCAGTAAATCCTGAAGAAACTTCGAAAACAAGCGACGTAACGACGTTTGCACGCAAAATCATATTCGAATTGGATATGATGTTGAAAGATGAGAATTTATTTAACAAGAAGCTCGAAGAATGCCTCGACACACATAAGGATGTCAACTTAAACGGTGAATGGAAGACGAAGCAGATTAATTAATTACAGAATCCAAATATATATACCTACGTGTACGTGTTGATTCCATATCGATCTCATTTAAACGTTTTTCATCACCTTTGATGTCTTCTTTATTTTTTTACGATATCATCGCATATTTCATATCCTAAATGGCTATGATCTTTATGACGCGAGAGAGAGCTAGATCGATCTAGCATGAGAAATAAATTATCGGTTGCTATCCTTCGATCAATCTATCTATAATCTAAGAGTACACACCCTGCTTCGAAGCGGATGGTAAATTACAAGAAAGTAAATTGCGCGTTCTTCGCCAGTCATTGCTCCGCGGAAGATGGCCTCGCCCATCGTTATATCGGGCGCCGCTCAAGCTGGATGGGGTAGGTGGGTAAATGGGTTGATAGGGACGTGGCGCGGCGCGCTACGTGGGGTGGCTCGCCTCCCCCCCGTAGGGGTGGTCCAGCAGCAGATTCCTGGGCTGATCGATGGAACGACCGGCGCATTGGATTTTCCGAGAGAGTCGCACGCGCATTCACTATCCCACCCCGCGAGGACGTGTAGGCGCGTAGAGTGCGTCCCTTCAGTTACATGCTATCCCGACGCCGGGATGCATACCCACGTCGCGCTGGGCATCCACAGGGAATGACGGAAGTGTGTTACTAGGCCGAGTGGCACGTGATATACTCTCTCTCTCTCTCTCTCTCTCTTCTCTCGGTGTGGCGCTATCCTTCGACGACGTCATGCCCGGCGTCGACGTTCTTCGGCGGCTGCGTCTAACACGCGATGATGATATCGCGCGATAATTACCCCTTCTGTTATCGCGAGGAATGAGCTTTAGCGTGAGAGAAGAGCGTGTATAATCTTGCGTGAGAAGACGAGATTGTTTTTTTATCCTAGTTTCTCTTACGCTTGCTTCGACTTTCCCTAATCCCGTTCCGGGATTGATCCATTCTGGGCTGATGGGGTGTCGTATATTTTATACCGAGGGTGTGTAAAACATAGGCGTACAGCCGTTGAAGTTGGAAGAATCCGTTCTGCAAGGTGAGACACGTGATAGGGATGGCGGCATCAACATCGGATTAATTAGTAACATGCTTGAGTAATTAAATTACCTAATCTTGATGTCAAGATATTTTAGTGGCAGCTTAAAGCGATCATGAATAAACGGCGGTCTTTAGATGGAGGAACGCAGGAGTACCCTTTGCCTATCCCGGTTCAGATGTTCCTTTGGCGTTCTATAAGGTCAGCTGATTATACAGAATTTTTCGTTATTTTTCAAACGAACATTAACGTAGTCATCTATATCTAAGTAAACGATCTTTTATTTTATTATCTTTCAGGCCATTTATTCGAGCTAAGTTAGGAAAACTTCACGAAGCATCTTGCACGGTAATAATTGACTCAATAATTATTCCAAATGTTATCTCAGATTAAAAAAAAAAAGCGATGAAAATATCATTACAAACATTTAAATTATAATCGTAAAACCGATCGCTTCTTTCTATTAGATATTAGTATAGTCGCGTGTTTCCAATAATATCAACTTAAGACGTTGATTCGATTAAATGGATATATTAATACACTGCTTTATTATACGGAAGAATTTTTCTTCCTTCCGGTTTCCGCTTTCGTGATTGCCTTTGTGATCGAAGTAATTGTGCTTTTTGTTCAGAGCTTGCTTTATATGTGTAAATTTATTTTATCTTTGATACGTCATAAATAATAATTATAAAGAACAATACGTATCACATTGTTATACTTATCAAATTTTTCAAAATTGAACGAATTGCGTGGAAACATATCGAATTAACTTTATATGTTTGCTTATATGTACATATATTTGCAAAGCTATTTATAATTAACAAACCGAGAAAGAAATCTCAGGATTTGTACAAATAAGAGATAATTATATTTACACGTCTACTCCTATATTTTACATTCTGTTTTATGTTATTCCTATCGCTATCCCTTTAACTTCTATTAAATTCTAAAAGTATATTGGTTCTCATCTGTGTGTAAAGATTTAATGCGGAAAAAATTGGAGATTTGATACAATGTATACAATTGATTGTCTCCTCTTATATCAATCCTATATTATGCAATATCTGCTTTACGTGCACTAACAAAATGTCCTCTCCACGCGGCTGCCTCCACGTGTCACCTGCAGTTCTGTCAACATGCGCCAGGCCATCATGTAAGTTGGCTCGCCCGTTTAACATCTGTCTGAGCTTGCTTTCATGTTCAATGTATTTCACTTCCTGCGGTTTCATCATCCTTATATTTCGCATGTTTATTTCTATTTATCAAGAAAGTTTTAAATGTACTAAATTAATTCTTCAGTATAATCTCTGAAATAAAATTATTGTACGACGTAATCAAACTTAATTGTATATTCAACATTAAAGAAAATTGTTAGTTTTAACACGAATTAATTCTCAATGTAATTAATTTTTAAATGTTTATTAAATATTTATGTTATTGTATTGAAAGTTAGTACACGCACATTATTGTCAATCAAATATATCTATATTATTGTACAAATATATCTATATTATTTAAAACACAATTAAAACTGTATTACAAAATTATATGTAATTTATGTATTAAGTATAATAACGTTTCACTTACCTTTGTTCATAATCTCTTTCATAATAATTCATTATAGTAATTCATTTAGCCTGCAAATTTTATTCAAAGTTATTTATTTCAAAATTTTATCATTTTCTGATTAACATTGTTTGTTTATTGTTAAAATGCTTGCACAGGAAATGAAAGAAGCATGCACGGTCAGTATATATATTTTCTAAAAAAAATATTAATTATATTGGTTTTGAAAGATTGATATACGTGTTATTTCGATAAACTTGCAATTGATACTAATGACAATTTTGAAAAATATTTAAGCTTTTGTTAAAATGTTTCTCTCCCTTTTCCACAGTGCCTCGAAAGAGTTTTAGTGCAGGATCTTCACAATGATCTGACGCCTTCGTTGAGCGAGATATTGAGGAGTGTTCCACGATGGCGTTTAATTCAAGCCGCTCTTCCTTACGTTCTCCATGCTACGGCCAGTCTTTTGCATAATAGGTGGGTCAAATTTGAGTAGCATGTCTTCAGATTTTCTTGAATTCTCATGTGACAAATCGTGGCTGTAAATTTTTTAGGAAGGATTTTCAGACACTTGGCACAATGGAAACAACTCTTCTTTACATTCTTCATTGGATACTCTTGGATTCAGCTGAAGAATGCGCCGAGAATGAAGCCGATCAATCAAATCCTTTTTTTTACTTGTTTCCAATACCTACCATGACTGTAAGTTATTGAACTTACCTAGTAAAGCAAGATTGCGATAATAATGAATTTCTTCCTTGATCTAGCTCTTCATCTATCTGTTTGCACCTCTGTGCAATCATTTAAAGGACATCGACTTCAAGACGAATTTACGATTAGAAAACGGCCTAAAAATATGGTCCGCCATGTACGAATGCCGACATCCGGATGCATCTTGCTTTACATCACATTGCCGTGCCAAACCACGTCTTTATTGGAGCCAATCTTTCAAATCTGCCAAGCATCACATGTTGTCGGATGACGTTTTTGTTGGAGGAAGTGAGTCTTTGATTAATTAAATAGAGAATTCTATATATTCATATACATATAAAATTTTATATAAATACATACATATAAATTGATCATAAAATTTTGTTTATAATTAAAATACTAATATATTTAATATATCTTCTTTATTTTATTACATTACATTATTTTATCTTTGATTAAACATTATTCAGATGTCGAAAGTCCACCTAGTCAATCGATTTCGGATCAAAGTGCTCCATTGCCTTCAAAGACAATCGATGAAGATGTAAGTTTACAGTCTAATAAAATAAGTCATACTAAAGTTTTTTTAATTATAAACAAAACAAATAATTTTGTAAAAATATTAACAGCAACAGAGTACTTGGTTGTCGTCACCGAAAGACACGGTCTTTCCGGAAACGATTCCCGAGGAAAGTTCTGGCGCGGAAGATGAGCACGTGGTAACTTTACATATATATAAAACTGCGATGAACATTAATCATTGTGTTATTAGACAAATAATATTTTGTATTGCGTTAGGTAATATTCAGATTACCATCTTTGAGTGAGTCGGAGAGAATGCTTGACGGGGTAAAAGAAGTTTCTACCATATTCGCAGTGAGTTGCACGAGGTAATGCCTTGAAACTGAGCGCAGAGCAAATAATATTTTTGTGGCTACCGCAGGGCGAGGCCAGCATCTTCCATGTCGCGATGGGCAGGACAACCAGTTCCTCGAGATCGCTCACGATAGAACAGGTCACGGCAATTTCCGGATTGGAGACGTGCAAGCAGTATCATGAAAAAGCTACGAAAACCGGGTCAGTTAAACCTCACAATCGCAACTTTTAATCAATCGTTGAATTAAGTGTAGGATTATTTAAAAAGGAAATTTTCATGTTTCGATTAGAGCTGTGGACAAAGAGAAAGAAGAGAAAATTTTTAAGACAGAGAAAGAGACACAACAAGAATCTTCGAAGTCACGCGGAAGTTTCTCGACACAACGTCAACCCGTTGATGCAACGATCACTGAACACACCACCGGCTCTACAACCATCGATTCGGACGTTCGCGCGGCAACTTTTCTGGACGTGGCTACTTTGAGATGTCTGTTCGTTTCCCAATGGCAGGAGGAAGGCGTTTACTGGGCTCTTCAATTTTTATATTATCGGTCAGTTATCCCGTATGAATTAGGATCGATGTTGCTTTGCAAAAATTAACGCGCGATCTATTAATTGATTTGATACTCAAGATGTTTAACTGAATATTAATATAAAAACAAATTTGACAAATGCAAAGATATGAGATAATTCTTCTATATTTAGATCTTTTTATAGATTATATTTTAAAATGACTTTAATTTCTCAAATTTAAAAATATTTGAAAAAAAATAACGTTTTGATTATTATTCGAATAAATTTATTGTTCTTGAAATATATCGCGCAGACTACGAAGAATCAACGAAGAAACTTCAGTGCAACAGATTCCACGTCGCCGCAGCAACTCTTTGCCTATACCGAAAATTGAAGTCTCGATTTATCAAAGCCCTGAAAGTAAAAAGAAGGATGTATTGAAGGATTTTATAGAGATACCGGATACACGCGATACCTCTCCGGTGACAAGTATGCAATCGTGATAATTTTTAAGCGCTTTAAGATTGATTTTCCCTCTTCTTTTGTATAGACTTGGTCACATTTTCAGAACTACTGAATGCAAAGCTCCCGAAGGCGACTCGAGACATACAAGACGCGCCAGCGAGAAAACGAAGAAACGCATGAAAATGGCCGATCTCAAGGCTTTCGTAGAAACAAAACTGCTCTCGAAATCGGAAAAGGCACTTGAGAAGATTGGTCAAGAAGAAACTAAGATGTTGTTTGAGCAGGTAAATGATGAAGGCTTTGAATTGATTGATATAATGTTAATAACAAAAATGATTACTTTATATTTGTATGAATTATAATTACATTTTAATGTATTTATTGTAAATGTAATGCAAGATTAATTTTATAATTTATCTATTTGTTTCTTTAAATTTTTATTTAGCAATTAAAAAGTCTGTTGTTAATATATTGTATATACATCATAACACTGATTTTCAGGAACATCATACAAGTCTCGATACTGGAGATGATCATCTGACGAGACCAACATCGACCGGTTCAAAGATTTTTGAGGCAAAGGATGTCGATTACATAAAGCATCCCACAAATCTAATTAAAGGAAAGAGTATGCCGAGCTTAAGGTAGGCATTACTGATTTTGCCTAAAAAAAGAAAATAATAGAAAACTTCAACACTATATAATTCCTTTCTGTCACCGTCAATCTTCTTTGTACGTAAATATGCGCATTACATCTTTATTTTAATTAAAGTAATTTTCTTTTTTTAATTTACTGCAAATAATTTTGCATATTTTTCTTCGCTCTCAATTCTCAATAAACTTGAAAAATGATTATATAGCACAGATTTACGTACAATATATTTTTGTAGGTTAATTTAAGAAGCTACAATTACATATCTATTTCTTAATTGTGTAATAATAATTATAGCCAAGAGGAACGTAGTTATGCTTAGACAATATATGTATGCAATAAGAGATAAATATTTCTTTAGAATACAAAAGTTTCTTTCGAATATAGGAGAGAATCAGTGTTGAAAGTAAATAAATAATTGTAATAAAATAATATTCATATGTAGTACACTTTAAAGATATCTTAAAAATATTTTTGCTATTTTTATAATTAAACATAATAATAAACAAATTTTAAATTTTGGTTATATTTACTAAGAATATAAAATTAAATGGAGATTTAAATTTATCCAACACTGACAATCTCAAATAATATATTCGACCATAAATCGGGTGGACAATGCATATATGTTAGATTTATTAATAACTTTTCCAATTTATAATAAAAGATTGATTAGAGTTAAATACAGTTTAATGTATGTTTTTTTTTGTTAAAATAGAAACACTGTATCTTAATTGAAGCAATTGCTGGTATATGTTGAAAGCTAGATATAATTGACCTGATATATGGTTCAAGGAATGTAGCTCGCGTTCTCCGACAATTAATCCAGCGCTTAAATATCGATAAGCCTATCGTAATACTTATGCGTAATGATCTTTCTCTGTGTGTGTCTCTTTTCTCTCTCTCGTTCGCCCTTTCACCCCGAACTCGTGCTCAGCTGCTTGATTAACGAGCTGACCGCGGGAGGGTAAGTCATCAACGTCATTCGAAGGAAGTTCCGTACTGCAGTTCGGTTCACACGCTTCTTTTACGAGCTTCCTGCTTTCGGTAGGGCGCACTTTTACCCCTTAATAACACACCGAAATTCAATCGTTTCGGCACATCGTCAAAAATCCACGAAGGCACATGAGGCACATTAATCCGTTGCATATATTATTGATGAATCTTACGTACAATAATTTATTAATAATTATTTTTATCGTGTAATGTTTTATTTTTCAATAATAATGTATTTATTGATTCCGTTGTTTACAAATCGTTCTTTCTTTCTTCCTTTCTCTATTTTTTTTTTAACAATTTATGTATATACACATGATATAATAATTTTTTAACCCTAAATTAGAGTTAAAAAATCATTATATCATGTGTTTCTTTCCCTTCCTTGTTTATATCATGTGTTTCCTTCCCTTTCTTGTTTAAAATATATATTATATTTTAGTTACATTATTTTATGACACTTTTAAATATTTTTGACGACGTATTACACTTCATTAAAATTATATCATGCACCAATTAAAATCCATTATCAAAATAAATAAATTCTTCTTTATGTTGCTTTTGTAATCTATTGCTTTATATTCTAATCCTAATAGTTATTTAAATAAAAAGATTATATCGTAGAAACGTCCCTGTTTTTATGTTATATTAATGCATGTTGTACAATCAGAAGTCGAATGGCGTTGCCCTTTTTTTAATTTAAACTCACTAGATGAACAAATAAAAATTTTACTTAATTTCTTACTTATTCGAATAAATTAATACACCAATTGGAAATATGTGATAATTCAATACTTTCAGAACTTACTGAATACTTTTCTTAAATTTAATCTATGTTTTTACTTTTTTTAATGTTTATTTCTCTATTATTAAAGCTATAAAA
Organism: Pogonomyrmex barbatus; assembly: GCF_055798465.1. Classification (NCBI taxonomy): domain Eukaryota; kingdom Metazoa; phylum Arthropoda; class Insecta; order Hymenoptera; family Formicidae; genus Pogonomyrmex; species Pogonomyrmex barbatus. The sequence goes on from NW_028297193.1 coordinate 4,092,039, forward strand.
CTCGATCTTTCTCTCTTTCTCTTTCTATTTATTTCAAATATATCTTTTATATAATTATATACCAATTTTCAGTCTGTAAGCTATGCGATTATTATAGTATGGGCAACGTTGATACGAAAAGTCGTATAAAAAATCATCGTGCATGTGTCGACGGAATGACAGGCGCACGATCGTAGATCGAAATTATAGAAACAAAGGCATAGTGCTTGATTAGGGCTCACGTTGGCAAATAGCATGAGGATATTCGAAACGATATTCGAATTGGATTTCTGATCTATGCTGTTTCGTAGGTACATCGGTGATACTCGCATCGAGAGAAAACAGAGTCGGTTTTATAGTCAATCCTACACCGCACCGAATCCTATCATCACCGTCACGGAACACACGCCAACTCCATCCCCTGATTACATGAAACGTCAGGTAAAGAATGATGATCTTCTGCAAAGTACGACCGCACGATAGCAGAGAATTAAAATAACATTTTTACATTATCTCTTTTTTTTATCTTACTTTCATGTAGGAAACAATTTAATTGTCAGCATAATTTTTGCTGACTATTTTTAAAACTATATATATGATAATTATTAGTAAATGTATATATTTATATTATTTTTTCGTATTGATATTATTGTTGTATTTATATTTTCATATTTATCTATATATTTTTGATCATCTGGTTATTACCTCTTTAGGGATCCATCGACAGTCAATTAGATGTCATCAGTGTCCAAGGTCCTCGTTTGTGTTCCGAGAGGAAACCCAGTCTCACAAGATCACAGACGGATTCTAACATTACTTACATGAGCGATGAAGTGCCGGAAGCTCCCGGCTCTGCCTGTTACATCACTAAAGAGGGTGACGTTGATCTTCAAGTTGTTTTGAAGGTAACTGTAAAATATAATGGAATTTTCTTGACTTTTCCGTCACATGCATATTTCATTGTTTAGGCAATACATTTCGTTGCTCTGCGAGATAATACTTCCTGCACATCGCGAGTCTGTGAGATTATGTTGAACTTAATGGAACTTTTAATGGACATGGGAGTGATGAAGCATTGTCTAAGAGAAGAAGCCGCCGGTAGTAATGCAGGCAATGAAATCAGATTAATCAGATAATTAAATTATTTCAAATTTAATACAGAATTTTGTATAACAAATTTGCATTTCTAACTATTTTTGTTTCTCCTGTTTTTTTCAATAACAAAGACAAAATTTAAAGATTTACGTAATTACACGCAAGGCAATCTCATTTCTCATATAGGATCTGGTACCGGAATGGATAACAAGTCGGAAACAGGAAAAAAACAGGATTCGCCAACAGAGTTACATCAGGAACATAGGCAGGATTCAAGCAGCAAGGGCAAGCCGACTGCTCATAATCTCCTTATGAACTGCGTGATCAGGGTGTTGAAACATCTGGGCTGTCCACATGGTTGCGTAGAGGGGGTTCGTGGACCTCAGGCCGATATCTGTCGCTCCCAGGGTCAGACCATCCTGACAAAATTGCATCGTGCGAGTTCTCGTCAATTTTCGCGATTCTTACGAATGATGATACGAGAACAACCGCTGACAGAAATTCTAGACTTCTTTCACGCGTACGTCGGATACTGTGTAGATCCGAGTTCGTTGTTATCGCCGCTTAGTGAGTATATTAAATGCAAAAATTCATAATTTGAAAATAATTTTATTTTATAAAAGAAAAGAAATTTTTTATTTTCAGACAGAAATTAATTTAATTTTCAGAAGGTTTATTTTCTCTTTTATCTCTTTTTTTAGATCAGAAGCGGATATCGGGTAAATCGCCTGACGTGGCCACCCAAAGTGGATACGCGACGAATTTCGGCGCTGGTATGATCGGTTCTGGGACCGGAGGAAGCGGAACTTCGGGCGGAAGTGGCGGAAACGTCGCGACGGCGAGCGGTGTCGCGATGTTGTACAACGCCGGCGGTTACGGAGCGCGAGGTATCGAAGGACAGATCATGGCTTGCGTTTTCAAAGCTTTGGTTACGCGCCTTGTCGGTTCCATAAAGCAGCTAAAAACGCAAGAGAATATCAGTCTTTATTGCGACGTACGACAATTGATGACGTATGTCAAGGAGGCGCACGGTGGTATTTTCCGAAGGGTTGCACTAAGTGGTATCCTGGACTCTGCCGATCGACCGAATAAACGATGTAATAGCAACGTGCAGACAACACGTGTTATAAGGTAATAATTTGTGAAGCAAACCCATTTTAATAGTAATTTTTTAAGTAATATTTAAAAACAAATAAGTATGTTTTTAAGAATTTCTTTATTACATCTTTTTTTATTAATTTCACAGACACATCCATCAATCGGATTTAGAGGAACACGCGGATATCGGAGGAGACACGTGTTACACGGTTGATGATAGAGGCACGCGAAAGTTTCTCTTCAAGAAAAAAAGTACATCGTCCACTTGCGCTGTAAATATTACAATAATGACCATTGCACGATAATTACACTATTACCTAGTCTGTATAGTATTAAAAAGGTTAACTGGGTAGGCGGGATCGAATTTGCAGAGTCTCCTCGAGACGGAATTAAGCGAGGAGAACATGAAGATCAGTCAAAGTCCATTAGGTAATCTGCGCAAGAAGCATCACATGTTGACACCCAGGCAGAGCGAACGTAATTTAGGTGTCGGGGAGCCTTCCCTGGGGTCGCGGAAGTCGACGCGGTTTCAAATTGGCGGTATCGGTGAGCGGCAGGAATTGCGCGTATCATTTGCGATGCACTGTGAGCCATTGTGCTAAAATCGTTGCGATCGGTTTTAGTTAATTGGTTCCGGAAGGAGTACAGTCGGACCGATTCTACCGATAGCCATGAAAGTAGCGAGTCGCCCACAGACGGTAGCTTTGTTAGGCAACCCAGCTTCCATTACGGCCATCATCGCAGCGCATCGCGAAGTCGCGGGTAAGTCTATTTAAAGCATTAGCAAAGCTCGCTGCTATGCGTCTACGTGAATTTTTTTTTTATTATTTCGCGGATGAATTTTATTTGATTTTATTTCACCGAGAGACTTGAGCGGAATTTTTATAGGGTCGGAGTAACCCTGCAAAAGGCGAAACGTCGGATGGAGGATCAATTAAATAAAATCGGTTTCGGGAAGAGCAAGAAAAAAGAAAGCATGGAAGAGACTCCCGGAAACTGTAAGAGCACATTTATATGTACATTTTATGCGTATTGATATTTTTTATTTGTGTATTTATCATGCAAATTATTCCTTTTCCTTCAAATTTCAAATTAATACTTATTCATCATCGAAGTATGCATCTGTTTTCAATTAGACTTTAGCCGAAGAAATTCCATGGAGCTCGGAGAAGCCTGTAGAGAATCCGAATTTGTTGTACTAAAGGAGAGGAGATTAGTACCACGTATCGCGGTATTTGAAGGAATGTTACGATTCTCCTTTCTCCTAGAAACTTGTCAACCAGGCTCTGTCCCCGATCCACACTTGATGGCGTCGCTTCTGGACCTTGTAATAATTGTGCACATGTTTTCACGCTTTATATTTTATTTTTTAAAACTATTATAAAAAATGAAAATATTCAACTGTGTAATTATAGCCATATGCGCCAGTGGTATCTCGCGCTTGCTTGATACTGGAATGCGCGCATTTGGTGCACCAATGCAATAAGGGCCACTGGCCAACGTGGATGAAGCATAATTTTCCCATGTTCCGACCGTCTGTGCCGATAAATAGTCGAAATGCCTCCACCGCACTTAGACGCGTTCATATATTACAGCGCACTGCGGGAAAATTATTTTATCAATGGGCAGAGGTATTTTTAATTAAGCAATATTATTTCTTAATTGAAACAATTTAAATTCGACGAAATAAAGTACACGATTGTAATTGAAACAGGCTATAGGAGCTCGTTTGGAAGAATTCTTAGCTGAAGATAAGCAAAATATGGAGCAAGTAACCAACATAGTATCTGATGAGAGCAAACAAAGGGATTTAATTCTGGAAGATGAAGAGGAAGATTTTCTTGATGATGGTAACATTTCTGTGTTTAAAATATTGGAAAATTAATTCAGCGATTAAATAGAATTATATATTATATAGAATATTAATAATTAATATTTAACAACTTGTAGCTAGTATAAATAATTATGGATCCCAATGTCCCTTCGCATTGCGTCTCGTTGCTTGTGTTTTGCTACTGGAAGTGACGGCGTTTCTGAGAGAGACTTATCAAACTTTGCCAAAATCGAGTAAACTTTTAACAAAAGAACGTCCTCCGCCATGGGAAAGAATGTACAGTCGAGAAGCGAATCGACGTTGGAGTGTGGCTTTGTCGTCAATGGGTCATTCACAGGCATCTGCACAAAGTCTTCAATCTATAACTTGTGATCGTGAAGTCATCGGTTAGTTTAAAATAATATGTAATTTGTAAACACATTATTCTAAATAAAATTATCTTTGAAAATAAATTTGAGTGATAAAAACGTAAATTAATTTTTTTTAGCGGAACGCAAAATCAGTTTTGTTCTCTATGAGCCTGACAATGAGTCTGAGGGGAGTAGCAAATCGACTGTTACTATTCAAGGCGAAGAAGTGCAGAATATTGAGAAGGAGAAAGCAAAAAGAATACCTCAGGCACCTCAAACTAGACCATTCCTTCTTCGTCGCAGCACTGCCGGAGCTGCAACTGGCTCGTTCAAAAAGAGAAGCCTTAAACTTCGTCGCAATACTAAAGAAGGCAAGGATACAGAATGCGAGGCGTGTAAGTAAAAATTCCTTGACAAGTTGAAGATAAATATTAATAATTATATTATATATATATATATATATATATATATATATTAATAATTTTTTTAAAATAATACTATAATATTAGTATTGTAATAATACTATATTTTATCTATAGATACAGTAAAACGCACAGATTCGATTCAATCCAAGAGAAAAGTAAGCTCGCTTTCTGACAGAAGTGACACGTCCGAACCCGGTGTCGGTGGCGAAGTCAGTGGCGACGAATCGCCAGGCATACTTAGCGATGATCAGCCACCGGAAAGTCCAAGTGACAGCAACGAGACCGACGAGACCAATAAAAATTTCCCGTGGATGAAGGTGCTTGTGCAGTTTTCCAATTCCTTCAATTTCTATTGCTCCCATCAGAATTTCTGCCATCCTTTCTGTCATCGACGACAAATGCGCGCTAGCAGCAGGTTGATAAAGTCAGTGAGGAAGATCTATGGAGAGGAATTTGGAATACTAAACGGTACAGGTTTATTGGACATTGATACCGATAAGAAGGATGATGGCAGGAAGAAACGCAGTCGTAAAGTGTCTGATCAGACTAGCACACAAGTGTCGCCCATTCGAAGGAAAGACAGCGTGGGACGCAAGTACAAGTAATATAATATTAAAAAAAGAATAAACTATGTTTACTTAAATAAGTAATTAAATTATTAAATTTTAAATAAGTATTTTGTATATTTTATTAAAACATTATTAATTTGTTAAAATTTTTGTTGATGAGGTACATAAATTACAGATATACAATTATAAAGGTCTATAATCTAAAATTTTTTTTTTAAATTATATCAGATGTTAATTTAATATAAAAATCTTCTACAGGGTAGAAAAAAATCTGGATGGTTCTCAATCTGGTCGATTAACTCAAAGGGATTCCTCCAAGGATCTCGCAGAACAAGATTCTGAAAGAGGCAAAGAAACCCTGAGGAGAACCATATCGAAGCATGATATTGAAGAAGATAAAGAGCCACCGATAATCTTGAAATATATAAAAACTCAAGTGAAAGATGCTTTTCACGCACCTTTGGCCTCTTTAATTAAAGGCGCAGTCGTTATGACGGAAGATTTGTTCGTGGAAGTGCTGCCTGTTGCGTGGGAGCTCCTATTAGAATCCAATCAAGAAGTCGCCGCATCGGCTGCAGCGCTTTTTATAGTATCGGCCGTGCGAGCACCAATTCAGGCCAGTGATCTAATGCACAAAGGTCTTCAGCACAACAGTACCAGTGTGCGCATCAACGCCATTTTGCGATTTCAAGTTCTGTGGAAATTACGATACCAGGTGTGGCCGCGGATGGAAGAGGCAGCTCATTTAACTTTTAAAGTTCCTCCGCCAGGAATAGAATTTACTCTGCCGTCGCCGAAGATCGGAATAGAATCCTTACCGGTGGTCGACCCGCCCTGGATGCCCCAGGTGAAAACCAAGGTGGAGGAAGTCACTATCAATCAAGAACATCATGTAAGTAAATAATCGTCGAGAAAGAGTTTAAAATAATATTTCATATTTTCTAAGATTGATGGATTATCTATAATATTAATGGTAATTTTTATTATTTCAGAGATCTTTAGTAACCGCAACGAAAACACGAAAGAAACAGCAGACAGAACTAATAACGAAGGCTCTTCAGGCGCAAGACGACAAGAAGAGGGAAGAAAGAGAAAATTTTCTTATTACGACAATACCGATTACCGTTCAAGCTGCTTACGAGCCCAGTCCAGTTGGAGATGATCATGATGAAGGTATATAGAGCAATCCATTTTGTTATAAATGTTTGCATGCATTTGTTGGAATATTTCTCCTTGTCTTTAATGAAGGTAATGTAGGAGATGAAGACGCAGCTGAGACTGTTCCAAGGAATACTCAATTGCATCACGGTCAATCAGCCCTCTCATTATTTCCTTCGTCATTGTGTTCAGCGATCGTCCAAATCATCAATCTTCTGGACGATCCAGCAGTTTCCGATGATGGAAACGCAGTGTACGAAGTGGCATATCAGGTAAAAACAAAATAAATTTGAAAGCTATAATCTCATAATCATCGTACATCTTGTTATTTGATAATATTAATTTATTTTATATCAGGTAATCTGGAGTTGCTTAGTGGAAGATAGCGCTTTGTTCCTTCGATATGTATTGGAGCGTCTCACGAGGGAGAAGCAAGAGTTGATGTTCAAGATTTTGAGACATCTTATCAGATTCGTGCCCAAATTGCCGCAACAGGCTGCATTTGCGCTATACAATTATATCATTGGATATGTCATGTTCTACGTTCGTACTCCGCATGAGGAGGGCCAAAAGTTGATTGGAACTGCGTTGTCAATTCTGTGGATGGTAAAGGATTTGTCTTTTTCCAATCGCTTTTTATTTATTCATTAATACATAGAATGATGATTTTTTTTCATATTAGGTGGTGCACAGTGTACACGGCATTATGTTTAAAGATCTAAAGCAGATTCTGAGGAAGGAACAATGCGATGCGTCAATTCTGCTTACAGCGAATGTCCCATCTGCAAAAAAGATTATCGTTCACGGCCCACAGGATCCCGATGCCGGCGAAATTCCCTCGCAGTTTCCAGTCCAAGAAGACACGCAATTTTGCCAGATACTTCGAGAGTCCTTGGACTTTTTCGGTATCGAAGAATCAAAGCATCACGAATATTTTCTCGTAGATTATAAAACACGTAAGCTTTTATTTTATTTAACGATTTATGTGATAAAATTTCATTCTATTAACGCTACTGAAACTTCGTCCAGATCAAATACACAATCCATCGTCGTACGTTAGAGACTATTATTTCTTCAAAAGATCTCAATTCCCGCAAATCGAACTCGTTCACATGAAGCCGGAGGATGCGTTCAATGCGTTGCAGCGGCAAGAATTGATGCACAAATTTGTAGAAATAGGGAAAGTGCTATTAACCTGGGCAATCCTGAAGAATGTTGATATGGTAGTGCAAAGGGTTGTGTTTCTTCACGAAGAGCTCATGAAGCTACCATCATTTCCACGAAAAGCGCTGGAAGCAGATCTGGATTTGTACAAAGGTGGCGAAATTGGGAGAGTATGTATTTTAGTTTTTGTTTTTATTTGTAATTTTAAATTCTCCTTTTAATTTAATTTATATCAAGTTGTTTAAAATAATATATATTGTATTATATAAATTAAAAAGTTTTTTTGTTTATGTTTTAGGAGCTCCTTGGGCTGGACGTGATGCATAAGTTTATGTGGGTCAGACTGATTGCACGCATGTTTGAAGCCATGGCAGGCAACTTCGCATATTCCGGTGATATACATCTCTTTCTGAACGTTCTGAATGGCGCCGTAATTCTACACAGCGAGGATTCCTGCATTCTACGTTATGTCGTAGCGACCTACATAAACGCGGCGCACAATTTCAAAAATATCTTCTCGACGAATGGGTATTTGTTAATCATGCCGACTTTGCTACAATTATACTCAACGCATCAAACAAACAAACTCGTAACGACTACTGTTGAATACGCCGTCAAACAGTTTTATCTCATGAATCGTAAGCCGTTCATTCTACAGATGTTTGGCAGCGTTTCCACCATATTAGACACGGATATGATCAGCGTTCACGGCGAGGCTCACAAGGTTCATTTTTTTAATAAAAGAATAAGTATATAAATGTTTCTGGAAAGCGATATTAATTGTGATTTTGTTAAGGTTCCCTCTACGTGCTTGTTTAACTTATTACTGAGTTTGGAAACTCCATCGCCGGATCCACTCAATATAGGAGAATTAGTGAAAGAAGAGAAGCCTTTGAAAGCGATAGACTTTTGTTATCATGACGAAAATGAAATGGTCGACGTGCTCGATTGTATATCTCTCTGTGTAATGGTGATAGCTTATGCACCTGACTCGATCAGAGGCCAACAGATGCTCGTAAGATATCCCATTAATTTACATCGCTAATTTTTACTTTACCGAGTATATAAAATACATTACCTTTTTTTACAGACAATATTGGAAGCAATACTACCATGCTACGTTCAACAAATCCAATTACCCACGTACAATAAAGAAGGCAAAACAGAAAAGGAAATAATAAATCAATTAGCGATTGCAGTAAGGACATTAGTGAACAATTCCGAAGCATTGACAAAGTATGAATTTATCATAGCTTCTTTCTTGTAATTTTTTGTTTCCTTCCTATAATTTTATTGAATAAAACCAATGTATTGTTAATTTTCGCAGATATTATAACGGTCCACAAAAGTCGAGTCCTGAACATAAAGGGTCTAGCCAAAGAAACTACGGTAAAGGTCCGTATTCACCTGGTTTCGATTTCGAAGAGGATACTCATACGAAATATATGGAACATTCGAAAGCTCGGCATTTTTATGATCGAGATGAAGATTTCCATAAGAACGAGTTTAGAAGGCCGCGCGATACTTTATTAAATATGGTTGGGGATTTTGTGGCTCGTTGTTCTGTTCGTTTGGTAGAGCTTAATAAAAAATCTCAGGATGGGAAAACCATTGAGTTGTTGGATTCCAAATGTCATGTGGTAAATTGACAATTATTAATATTTAATTTATTTCTAAATAACAAATTTATTAAATAATGAATAAACCGACAGCAATATTTTATTCTCACTTTTGATAAAATATTTTGTTATATTTTTCTTTCTGATAGTGATTTGTCACTAAAAGGAATAGTTAATTAAATATATATTTTTATTTTGAACAAAGATGTTGAATAAAATTTAAATTTATTTATTTATGCAGTGAATTTAACTTGTAACCAAAAATAATTTTTATTATTTAGCGTTTAGCCGATATCGCTCATAGCCTTCTAAAAATCTCTCCGTACGATCCAATTACTATGGCTTGCCGTGGTCTCAAACGATACATGAACGATATTCTTCCTTCCACCGAGTGGACGGCTGACGAAATGAGACCAGCATTAACACTCATTCTCAGAAGATTGGATAAAACTTTCAGTAAAATACATAAAAAACCATCGATTAGAAGAAATACTGATTGGGTTGCTGCTAGCAATCTTTTGAAAGGAGTTTACGAAACTCTTTTAAGATGTCCGTATATCGCGCACTTTCAGTATTTGAAGACTCTGTTAACTACTTGTCAGGTAGACATAATTATTTTTCTGGTTTAATTGCTTTATTATTATATTAACAAAAAGGCAATTGAAAGCGTTTCTTTTCAATTTTGAGTTTTTAATACATTACATTCTAAATCAAAATAAAGAATACATATTGTTTTATACGCTCATCAAAATCGGAGGAGACTTCCGTGTGTTTTCTTATAAGATGTATTTTAATTTAATCAAATTTATTTATTATTAATCTTTTTAGGCTTTAATTGTTGGAGACAATTTGTCCGAAGACTTGACTTCAGCTTCCACAGCTGCTTTATTGAGCAAACTACCTGCTCCACTTCCGCCTCCGCATTTCTGCTCGTCGGTATTACGTCTAATTGCTCTACATGTAATATCATTCGGCGAGGGATATTCTTTGGAAAACGTTCTCGGTGGTCAGAATATGTTTGCTACTCAAACTCGCACAGAGAATGCGTTATTAAATTTGTTGATACCATTATTTCTACGCGTTGGAACCGGGAGAAAAGGTAAAATAGTATATCACGATATTCGAGAGAAGAATCTTATAAACGTATATAAACGTATCATATTATCTTGAATTAATATCTTTAGACGTACCGAAACTGAAACAATCAGACATTTCTTTTGCTCTAACGACCGTATTGAATGCACTTTGGCCACCGGGTTCAAAACCGATACCACTGACGATGCAAAGACCACCGACGGATACGAGAACTGGTAGTATAACGTTCACTGCGAGAGATCCGAAGGCTTTAACAAAAACATCATTAACATTATATCAAGTCGCGTTCCTAGGTAAGATTTATATGAAGTAAACAAATTCAAGCAGATTTTTAGAAAATAAATTATTATATATAATTTTTGTATAAAATTATCATAATATTATATTTATGTTATTCTTACAAATGATGCACACTTAATACACAAATGTTTGATTACAGCACTTAAAATAATGACAATATGTTTCGAAACTGAACTGAGAACGGAATGGCGGGTAATTCTACGCGCGATGCGTCTCCTGAACAAGCGTAACGAAGCTTCCACATATCTATGGAATTTTATAGAATTTATCGTGACACATCGGACGGCTTTGTACATTCAAATGCTTCCGTTCATTGTTTATAAGATTGGACAAGCTCCAATATCTGAGCACGAAAGGAACATGCATACCATCATACGCGAGAAGATCAACGGAAACAGTACTACCGTGCCAAAATCGAGGGGCACGTTGCTGATGGATCTCATTCACGAGTTAAAGAATCTAAAGGAGGAAATTGAAAATCGAAGATGCGGTTAGTGTTTCAATAACATAAAAAAGTTAATAATCACATAATAAGATCTAGTAAAAAATTTTTGTAACTCTATATTTTTTTTTTGTATTTATTTTTGTTTACTTACCAAGCAAAAAAAGCATATTTAAAATTACTTAATTAACATAAAAATACTCCTCCTCAATTTAGATTAATGAGAAATGCTTCCAATCAAGTGCTTTGTAATTTTAATAGATGAGATGCAACCGGAACCTAAGAGAAGCGTAGTCGATATGCATCCAGTGACCGAAGGCCAACTGCGTACCCAAAGACCGTCTCTACTGATGGACCTTCTGACCGGTGATCTAGGATCGAGATCTCACATGAATCGTACACCGGCTGAGACACCAGTATCTCATTCCACAGCAGCTCAATCTCATTCGACTCAATCCAATACTAGTAGCACTGTTAAAACGCAACCCACTCAAGTAACAGCACCACCGAATGGCACTCGCATTGGTGGTACTATACCATTGATTCCTCTATTTTTTTCACCATAAAAAACTAAATTGTCGGGAGACTATCATAATATTTTATTGTAAAAAATATCGTGATAAAGAAATAATCAAGTCGGATGAAAGACAACGCTCATGTCAATCATAATGCAAGCATAATGCATTACTATTGTTATCTTTTCTCCATATATTTTTTCCATATATTTTTTTCCTAAGTTCACACTGAGAAAAATGGTCTGGTTGAAAATGGACAAACCAAAAGATTCTGATTACATCAATCAGAATTCTGGTCTCAACTAAAATTATAATAGATTTAACCAGAAATTTAGCAGATTTAAGCAGAAAATTTTGTTTCGTCCATTTTCTAACAGAATTCCAATTAATCCAATTCTTCCAATTATTCCAATTCTAAACATTCTTCTCAGTGCAGTAACCTCGATAATGTTTCACAATTGCAGGATCCGTGTCGAGCACCAGCGCGGGATCTGCCACTTTGCGTGAAGCCAGCGACACCATTGCCGGAGAGATCGGTGCCGAGCAGCCGCCGTCGACGACGACAGGTATTCCATCTCATTCGAGAATCCTATAAAGGGGGTCCCGAACTGTCGATTACGATCGATGCGACTGCAAGCCTCTCGCATACGTTTCATTGTCGTACGCGCAGTCAGTACGAAAAATTGCTGACCGCTACCACAGTTGGATCGAGCCATTGTCTATAGATCACTGCCAACGGTTTCTATCTCTCTCTCTCTCTCTCTCTCTCTCTCTCTCTTTCTTTCTTTTTCTCTCTTTCTTAGCAACGATGATTCTCTTCCTTTACATTCTGTAGTTTCTCGCGCGGTTCTTGCACAACGACGCAATCGTTCTTCACTTCATTCTTCCTTTTACAATGAGGCTTGCAACTTGAGGAATTTAGCGTTCTCCTTTATCGTTTAAGGGCGGGAATTCTCGTCTCGGATAGCGATATCGTTCCCATCACCGGGAAAAGATTCCTCGATTAATCGTACATGTCATTTAAGGAATCGTTTAAGGCATTAGTCGTTCGCGCCTCTCTCTTTCTCTTTCTTTCTCTCTTTTTCTCCCTGGTCGTATTATTGACACATTGATCATTACGTTGCTTCCATTGCTAGCTAGGGAACGGAGGTAAGCAGACCGATTCTACAACTCAATCAATTCTAACACGATCTAACATATATCCTGCTGGTGTGTGCCCCTCTCACGCTTATCACTTTTTCGTAATTTTGATCAAACCTCGATCGCTCGTCCCGTTTCTTCCGTTGCCCACCTCGGTCTTCGCCCACTTCTTGTTGCCACTCCTTAAGCCACTTTTACCGTAAAATAAGATTGATGAAATCAGGCAGGTTTGTCAATTATGATGTATCAATAAAATAAAGAAAATCGCAAAAATTGAAAATAGAAAAATATAATACGAGTTCTACAAAAACTGTAGAGAGCGCAATCTCATTTTACGGTATTTTCTCTTAGAACATTGATATCGTCTCCTTTATCACGTTTTATACGCAGAATCATAAGGAACTTATTACATAGCAGTATTTAGACAATGGTAATGTCCAACAGTTGGTACCCTATTGATCATTGCGTAGCCACTCTCTACTACGTAGTTGCTTCGATGTTCTATCGCTTTCTCCTTTACTCGACAGCACGAAATTAACTGTCATTAATTGTTTTCACAGTTGACGTTTCACGACAACAATTATCGACACACTCAATTTCAATTTCAGCAGTCTCTTTAGCGCGATGATGTATTCGATATTAATAACTTCAATTAATTATCTAAATGTCACTAAAATTTCTCATTTTAAAATTCTTTGTTCAATTATTACTTACTCTTTCTACAACATAACGTATACCAACACATCTCTTCTAATCGAAGCAACGCCGTACAGATATTTACAAGAATTCACGTAACTACGTCGTGCGTATGTTAATATTATATAATACTTTATCTCATTGGAAGTCTTATCATATCACATCCATTTTTATCAAGTTTAAATTACATTTACAAGAATTTAGTGTTATAATACAAATCATTTAGAGAGATTCGTATTACGTACATTACAATTTCACAATTTCTTATAGAATTCCACGAATTGTTCCACGAATTTGCAATGAGGTGTTTTAATAACTTTGGATAATTTTACTTTTGACGACAAAATCATTCAGTCATTACACTTTGTTACATCGTATTTACATTACACTTGATCAATGTTTCCGAGACTCAGGCTCGAAGTGTGCAACATCGACACGATGTACGATCGTGAGCAACGAATCGATGATTACTATACCATGGTCTGTCTTACTTGTTATCCCTCCCCTCATATTAGACGTTCGATGTGGCATGTTTCAGATAGATTCCAATCATCTTCTACTAGCGATGAACGTAACCATGTTAAGCTTCATTCTATCTTACCTCACCAAAAGGCGCCAAAGCTGCGCTTTGTCTCTTCTGTAGAGTTTAGAAACTCATCAGGTAAATCCCCCCCAATCCCCGCTTTAGCTTAAACATGATATACTTAATAATATATCCCTTGGAAAAGTCCATCTCCCACTTCCAACATGGTACAGTATTTAAATATTTCTGAAAACAGACAAATTGAAGAAATTTACAGAAATTTATTTGAAAAAATTGAGTTTTCTTCTTTATCGTTCTTAAGAATTAAGTGCTTCAATTAAATCATTTGAATAAAAATAATTCTTGATTTGAAATTATAATTACTTTACAAAATGGATTTTGATTAAATTTATTTAATTCATCTGCTTTCTACAATAATACCGATATATTGCACAAACTATAATCTCCTCTTGCGTTCCTGTAAAACAGACAGCTTTGGACTGAAATTTAAGAAAAATGCAAGATTGTAGAAAATATTTCTTTTGCTTTTTACATTTACCTTAGTTGCATTAGTTATTTATTTTACATAACTGCATATTATATAATAATTATTTATCATTGACATATCAAGGATATGATATGAAATTATCTAGAAATTAAATCAAATAGAGACAAATTTGTAGTCTTTAGATATTTCGTAAACTTAGTTAGGCTATGACGCATGAAGTAAAAACCGTAATAATGTAAACTTGATAAAATGTTTAATAATCTTTAAGCTAACGCTTCAATTTAATTGATTTATTAAAAAAGACAACTTACGCATTTCATTATATTTCATTTATGTATAACGAACTATCATTATTTTTATTATTAAAAGTTTTGCCAGGAAATAGAAGTTGTATATCCGATAATTTAGAAAAGGAGATATTTAAATCTTAAGTGACAAGCACTTTTTTTCCTTTTTTTGCATTTAATTGATTCTGTCAGTTCGCAAGAAATTTTTTATGCAATTATTCTTATAGAAATACTTATTTCTTCAGTATCTAATATACAAATGTAGTCTGATTTTTATCGCCACGCAATATTCATACTATTCGCTTTCGTTATTCGAAATAATATTAGAAAAATCTATTTTGTTCGCAAATACAATCTTGCATGCATATAACATACTATAATATTTTTTATAGAAACATTAATACCCTTTAATTTTTTTAATATGTAATTTTCATCCAGTATCATATTCTATACGTACACAGTAAAATCTCGCCATCACTATCTCAATCTTTATGAGACGTTTTTTGTATAATAATACTTTTCAATTGATGTATCTAATTTTCTGATACTTGTCCGTGTTTTTTACAAGCATGGAACATTCAATTTCAAATATGGGCATATACTCACTAATATCATAAAATTCAAAGTAATCGAAACGTTCCTTGATTCTTGAAAACGAATGCATTTTATAATTTTCTATGTAATCTCTACTCTCTGTCAAAAGTCACACGTCTGAAAATGTTTGAAGATTCAAAAGTAATACCGAATAATTTCGGAAAAATTAATGTTTGTACTACATTGTACATAATATCACGTTGTAGAAACGCGAGACACGAGTGTAAAATATTTCTGGTGTACCTTAAAAACAACCTCGAATCGTATACATTCTAAAAGAGGAGCATGAGTAGATGAATCGTAGAGTAGAATTCGTGAATAAAACGGTAGACGCGACATGTGTGATCATCGACTGTCCCGCCAGGAGAGACGGTGACGGGCCAGCTAAGTCCAAGCAGTCCGACCGAGGACAGTTCCGGAGAATTACGTATCGACAGGCCTCGCTTACAACGTTCTATGGGTCAAAGCAAGAAGACTTTCCGCTTAAGAAAAAGTCGAAAGAGTCATATTGAGGTGATAACATTTACGTACATATTTATCTTTCGATGTTTCCGCTCTCGAGTTACCGATCCTTACGGAATTTCTCGCATACTACTTTCTAGCTTTCCAAGAATCTGCATTGTTGTCGTATTATTATTTTCAATTGTGAACTTAACTGATTATTAATAGCACATTAAATTCTAAACGTAACCTTGCAAACATAGAATCCTATCTTTCAGACGACACAGAAATTGGAACAGGCGGACGCGACTATCGCGGAACAGTCAACGAGTCAACCGAAGGCGACAATGCAGGCCGCATCGGCAATGGACCTGCCATCGTCTAACATCCCGTCTAACTCCTCGTCCATTCGTTCCAGACGAAGTCAATCTGTTCGCAGATCAGACGGAGACAAAAACTCCAATGTGCCCGCAGACCAACAACAATTTCACGGAGCGGCGCATCAGCATCATCACTGTCACTATTTTCATCATCACGTACATCCTCAGATGTCAGATGTATCTTGGGACGAAGACACATCCAGCACTTCCGGATATCGTGAGTCGTACAGTATGCAGATTGTGTCACTGGATGGTACCAATGCTCGTTCAGGTCAGGCGCCGCCTTTGGCGTCGCCGGATCTAAATGACATGCCATCCACAAGCAGTACAACCACCAATTACATAGCCTTCGATGGCAGTTCTCCGGATTGCTCGTTTAATGGAAGTGGAGGCGAGAAGACCACTCTATTAAGCCAGAGAACGACCTCTCAGCATTCCTTACTGATTTTCCCAAATCAGGACGAAGATACGTTGATATAAATATTATAAAATCCACTGACACTTGATTGAGACTGATAATTCAATAGAACCAACATGAGGAACAAGAATTTTAAAATAACCAGTAATTCAAGTTGATGTTTAAATGTCGGGGTTAATATGTGAAGGATTATGAGATAATCGATGGCACTATGAGGGCATCATGAGTCATTGAATTTATTTGTTAAATTTTAAATCCTCTGCGACCTATAGGATGTGCATGTCTTATTATGTAATTTGGCATCAAAAATGTTTTTAATACAATTTACATTGCTCTATTACAAATTGTAACCGTTAAGCATATTTGTCCCGATAATTAAACTTTGTGGAACATATAAGTTTTGTTAATTTTAGAATATTTGCGAGGTAGCTGCGGTATAATATATTTTGAATAGATAATCTTTTAATAAAATCGTTAAACAGGCAAAGAGATCAAATGAAAAATAAAAATTCGTAAAATTCAGCTCGTTTGATCGTGTGCATTTCGATGCTTTTAAAGAGTTAGAGACTAGACATTGTAGTGGGCCTAATTGTTTATATGCTGCAATTGTATACAGGCATATTTGAAATAAAATAATATATGAATACACGATTTTGATGATTTATATATCCATCCATTATGTGCATCAAGATGATTAATACGAGATCATCAACACGATATGCTACTGCAATTGTGTTGAGGCAGATCAGCGCTGATATCTGCTAAAACGAACGATACAGCTGCGAATAAAGCTGTGTTCATATCCAGAGCTTTTGGATTTTCTGCCAGCATGGTATCTGCATTCGTATGGTGATAGTAGAAATATTTTTCATTTCGATTCCAAAGCCCGCCACCTGGTACACCAGCCTTAACCCAAAACTGTATGTCAGGTGCTGTGGATGGACTCTTCAATTTCATATCACCCAACGGAGATAATAATCTAAAGATAAGAGAAATATTATGTATTATTTTGTAAAACAATGTATTACATCAGTAGCATTTATTTTATTAAAAATTTCAAACATTTTTATCAATATGAATCATATAATAAATCGAAAATAAAAAATTAATTCTTGGAACAACAAATGCAAATTGAACGAAAAAAAAATATATAAAAATATTATAATAATAGGTATACTAACTGCATTATTCTTTGAAGTATACATTGGACCATTTCGTTTCCTGTAAATTCGAGGCCCATGGGTGCAAAAGTGCCAAAATCAGATTCCATTACGAATTGCATATTTCCATTCTCTGTAGTATGGTTTTGTATATACTGTTGTGCTCCGAGAAGGCCAAGTTCCTCGGCGGTCCACATTATCATTCTACAATATAAATAATTTGCTGCGTAACAAAATACTTATAGAGAATTAATTGATTTCTTATAAATAATCAATGAAAAATTATACATTCTTTTGATATGTTTAGAACTACCTTATCGTTCTTCGTGCCTGGAGGCCAAGGTGTTTCAGTAACTTTAATGCATTCCAGGATATGAAAATACCACCTCCATCATCCAATGCGCCTTGTCCAACATCCCAACTATCTATATGTCCAGAAACAACGACTGCTTTTTCGGGAGTGCTAGAACCGGTGATATCCGCTATAACGTTTCGCGACACGGTATCGGGATATCTTTTTGCTTCCATTTTCAAATTTATCACTATTGTTTCACCTAGACAAAAGAGTAATACCATTTAATCTAGAAGAATCTCAAAAAATATTTCTTATTCCTTACCTCGGTCTGCCATTCTTCCTAAAAGAGTCGCGTCTTCGACGGTTATACAAGCAGCTGGGATTTTAGTAACGTTCTCTACGTAACTCATCATACCAGTATGCGGGGTGTACAATGAAAATGGCGTTACTGATCTAATCAAAGCGGCTACTGCTCCAAATTCTGCGGCTCTCGAGGCTCCCGAGCTTCTATATTCCACGGTCTCTCCATACGAGACAAACTTTTGATTATATACGACAATTTTCCCGGGAATCTAATATAAAAATTATTTTATAATTATGAACAATAATGAACATTGTGTAATAGATATAATTTTTCTATTCATTTCAAACTTACTTCTTCCGCCTTTCTTTTAAGGTCTGCGAAGCTATTTACTACAACCGCGTTAGCAGTTATACCTTCTTCTGGAGTACCGACACTGTAACCCAGTCCCAATAAAGCTAGATTTTGCCGACGTGGTTGCAAAAGAGTCGCAGATTCCGAGCCTCTAAAGTTTCGTTATTACAGTTGTCATGTTGTTTTTTTATCTTGCGATAATTTAATTTTAATGTATATTTAAAAATCGTACCTGACCCAACGTGGTACGGTGGCCTCTTCACCATGAACATTATCTAGGCCTAGGCTGATCGATTTGTTTAATACATAATCGATAGAATCTTCGAGAGCTTGAGTGCCGGTAAACCTCGGGCCAAATTTATCAACGAACGTCGCCAAATCTTGCCAGGTTGTCTCTTTGAAGGAACCCTGCATACTTTCATAGATTATTCTCTGCACCGTCGGCGCATAAGAGTCTATCTCTTCGCTTAAATTATTCGGCAGATAACAAGTATCCCCGACTTGATGCGCCACTATCATCGACTGGACATACAGCAGCCATACAAAGATAAGACTTTTTTCCGCGTTATACCGCATTATCACGAAACGCGGTTTTCCTGTGCCATAAAATATGTATACCATTATAGAAACTAGATCGAACTTAAATATTAGTAATAAATCCTTTTTTTGTCAATAATGATATCCGATCGCGATAATGATAAACGGTACGATAAGCACTGTATCAATTCTTACACGAAATAATTAACTGAACAGATTGATATTAGAAATGCAAGCAGAAGACCATTAATTCCAAGCCGATTTAGTAATATCGATCAATGCTTGAAATAGAATTTCAATTACTGCGTATTCGAATAACTATTACGCATTTGTTAAACAACGTTATATCTTTTTCTTTTGATTCATAAGTTTAATATATAATACAATTACATAAATTTTATTTCTCCTTTATATTAAATATATATAAAAATACATTAAAATTTTATATAAAATTGAAACACAAATAAAATGTTTAAAACATATTGTAATCGGCAGTAATATACTCATTTGTAAGCTAACTTTTATTAAATAGAACATTATAATCGATATTTAGTTATCAGTTATCAGTTATACATCATTTCATCACACAAAACAACGTTCTACAATTACATATTAACTACATTAAAATGCATACATACTTACAAAACATTTTTAATAATTAATTCTGTAAAAATACACGTACATTACATTAATATTTCTAAATTTTATTAATAATTATAATTCTATTTTTGTATTTTTTATCATTTTCAAATAATTGTCGAAACTTGCACTGAATATTAAATTATTTATTAATTTATTTTTATAATGATAAAATATTCTTTCGCGAAAAACAATAATTTATATAATTAACAAATAGGGCAAATAAAAATAACAATACTACATACTACATGCAACAAATACTATATAACAATAATTTATATCGCTGATCAATAATCAAACATCAAAAATACTATATTCCAATCCGCAAAAACAAATTTCATTAAAACTACATCCATTTAAATTGTAATAAATTATAAACGTTTTAAATATATTGATTAACAAAAATGCAATGTATAACATACTTTTAATATAAAAAAAAATAAAATGTCTATTTTTAAAATAATTTATAGTTTTGAAGAAAAAAGATATTAATTTAACATAATTGTAATTTGTATTTCTTAAATGTATATTACTTATGATTATTTTATATATAACTATTGAGAAAATTTTCTTACCAATAATATTATTCACAGTATAGACGTTAATATAATACACTTATAACAGAATACTTTGTGAAAAAGCTGGCTATGCGTGGCGCAGTAAAATGATACTAACAGGCGAGACGTCGAGACAAGTTTAACGATTACTTGATATTATATTGAATATATAATAAATGTTGATAAATCAGGTTTCAAGATTATCTCCATGATGTAATAATGTGAAATCATTTGTTTAGTCTTGGATTTTTAAAATACATTTAAAACCAACGTATTTAATTACATTCAAAATCACGATGAATGTAAATATAATAAATTAATAAAAAAATATCAATGTTAAATAAAATTATAGTTTAAATATACGTCTCAATATACGTATATGATAGATTCGTAACGTTAAAAAAATTCTTGTTTGGAGAATTACTTTATCAGACTATGGTTATAACGAAGCAACTCAAAAAGAATGAGAAGAAAAAGTGCTTGCTAGCTGATTAATCTACTTTTTATTGCAGTCGAATACGCATATATTAAATATCTTTAATATACATGAATCTAAAATATAAAATAATGATTTATTGTTTATTTATTACTTACAATTAATATTGCGTTAGCAAATGTACAACCTAGTTGCGGCAGCACTGATGTTCTGTTGCGCGAATACCTTCTAAGGTCCTCCTGTTCTGTGCTCCAAACTGTGACTGCTTGTTTTCAGTATGACTCGAGGTTTTTAAAAGCATAACTGTTGCACGCAGTTGCGCACAATTGCAGTGATCGTTCTATATCTACAGATTGCAAGACATTCATGAAGCGAATGATTTAATCGCCGATATTAAAGATAAAAGTGAAATTATCATTCATCGCGACAGAAAGTGAACGTTGTATGTGATCGATTTCGTCGTTTTATCTGTGAGACGGGTTTCTTGTTACAAATCCGACGATCATGTCCGATTATTTCACCGAAATGGGTTGGACACCTTTGGGTGACGGAGAAGCGCCGAATCATCTGATTCAAATGGCACGATTCTTGCGAGACTTTGGCATGTGGGACTTGATCGGCCAGGACACGGAACTTCCACCACCAGCGTCGAAGAATGCGGTGGCAAATTTGCCAGAAATTAAGATCGAGTCTGGTGAAGTCAAGCAGTGCCCGGTTTGCTTAAAGGAATTCGAGACAGACAGTAAAGCGAAATCGATGCCTTGTAATCATGTGTTTCATCAGGAGTGTATTGTACCATGGCTGGAAAAGGTAAAGTTGGTTAAACAAATGTAGAGGGTATAGCAAATATAAACGGATGGAACATCGGGATGTTATTTAAAAAATGCTATTAATAAGAATGAAAATGTGCAAGAACTTGTTGAATACTATTTTAACAACTTTACTTTATTTTCAGACCAATTCATGCCCGCTCTGCCGATACGAATTGCCAACAGACGATGAAGACTATGAAATGTATAGGAAAGAGAAGAAACGAGCGATAGAAAGAGAGAAGGATTTGGAGTCGTTGCATAATTCCATGTTTACCTAATAGATATGTAAATATTTAATAGAAAAATGATTCTGTTCTTTATATTCCATTAGTTAAGAATTCTCACTATTGAAAATGTTTGTATTAGTAAAAGCTTTGAATTATTGATAGTCGAAAAGATAGTCAGCGATTGTATCAATATATATGTATATTAATAAAATTTATATTTATTATTTATTAAAGAAGATGTCTTACAAAGATTTTATAAAGGAACAAACATGCAGAGTCTATATTTTATATATGTATATTGATTAAAAAGTTATATGATACTCTCTCTCATTTGTGGTACGAAAGATTAAATAAAAAGACGTGAATTATTAATAGGAAATAATGTTTATTATACAGTGTACATATTTATTAACTTCCTTTATTTTTATTTCTGTTATAAATTTTATATTAATAATTATATTATGTTTTTTTGCCGAGCGACGAATGCCTTGATCAGTGTGCGCTTAGACTATAACAATCTCCGTAAAAAGTATAGAAACTTCTGATTTTTATTTTGTTCGTTTGTTTTACTCTTTTATTTCTTTTTCTCTCCCTCTCTCCGGCCTCTTCGTCCTCTTTCGCTCTATATTTCGTTCTTCCTCTTTCTTGCTCTCTCTCTCTCTCTCTCTCTCTCTCTCTCTCTCTCTCCCGCTCTCTCTCCCTATCTTTCTCTCGCTCGTTCGCTCGCTCGTTTTCACACTCTCTCTCGCTTTCGCTCTATCTCTTTCTCACCGTAACGCGATCGCTATGAACCATACCACCAAAGAGAATTGCCAAAATATGTTGCGCTGAAAACGGCATAATCGTTCGGCATATACAAATAATAGTACTGTCGAAGTTAAAGTAATTGGCGGTTTATTCATTATCTTTTTTTTTCACTCTCGTATCGGTGACGCCATTCCGAAAAAAAAACGACGCACCGCCGCCGTCACGCCCACGTGGACGCAAACCTTTCGTAGTTTTTCCCCTTTCCCATCCCCCTTCCCCCCCCCTCTCACAGTACTTCACCCTAGAGGGGGTTAGTATGTTATCAATTATTTATATATAATATGCGTAATAATATAAATAATGTCGTTAATATATCTATGATGATTACCGTTTCTTTAATGATAAACTATCTTGAATGGTACACTTCTCTGCTAGTGGCCATGTCCGTAATAGCTAGTTTATGTAATCTGTATGCGAGCGTCAAGTGGGATAAGGTACGTCGTACAGAGAACTTTCGGCTCGGCGTTCACATAAGATAAATGAACGGAGAAACAAATCATCGTCAAAGTTACATTCGAATACGGGAACACGTCTGTGGCGCGTAGTAAATGCAAACGTCGGGAGACCCTTTTCCGTCCATGGATACAAAAGTTTCAGAT
Source organism: Pogonomyrmex barbatus (assembly GCF_055798465.1). NCBI lineage: Eukaryota > Metazoa > Arthropoda > Insecta > Hymenoptera > Formicidae > Pogonomyrmex > Pogonomyrmex barbatus. The sequence continues at coordinate 4,115,393 of NW_028297193.1, forward strand.
TCGACGCGGCGTCGTCTTAGTCATCCCTCCTCGTCAATTTAATGTAATATCGGTTTATCATCTCAACAGAAATATATACGAAGGAAAAATTTATACGATATTATTTAAGGGTTTTTTTTCCTCTATGACTCGACCATCTTGTATCCCATGATTTTTGACGAAATGCAAGGTATCCGCGACGTTGGCTAAAAAATATTAGTCCTTTATATACGTCCCCGTGTTCTACAATGATATAGAAATGTACGACGTTAATTATTTTTTTTTTTTTCATGTCACTTACAGACTTCTCGTCGAATGCATGGGTTCCTCCATTTTCTCGCTTGCATCAAATGTATGTATCTAGCTTCCTAACGTAAGTGTTAAGTGTAATTACTTTTATTTTTTTTTATATAATGCATTAACTTCTTTTTCTCATTATAATAATAATCGTCATTCCATAATAATCATAATCAATAACCATAATAATAGCAATAATAATAATATTAACCATCATCATCGTCGCGATCATAAGTCCCGATGATGTTGTTAATTCGTCCATGTCGATATATATATTTATATATATTATATATATTATATTTTATATTACACGTTCCTTATGAAAATAATAATTCAAAATGGCATCTCTTCCGTTCGCACGCTACTCCCATTCCTGCATCGCGCCCCTCGCGCCTTCGTTCCTTGTTACTTCTCTCGTGCTTTATTTCTCGCCCTCGGTAGAGACTTTATAAATAACTATTTATTCTATGGGCATCAGCAGAATTTCTCGACGTTCGCTGCGCGGTGAATAATCCATCGCGACTCTTTAATTCGCGCCTCTTAGTGTACGCACCGGAAACATTACACGCATCCCTATTGCAATTTCGTTCGCGTGACGAAAAATTCTGCCATTGAAAGCTTCGGCGAAGCTTCGGAGATTTCGGTCGAACACAAGCGTTCCTTTCACACCTCGCTACAAAATTACAACTTCGCCCTCGTCGTTCGATGCCACCGACACTGCGACATTCATCATGCGGTAATACGCGACCTACGTCCAAACGTTTGTTAATTCATTCCCATTTATCATCGTATGCATATGTTCTCTTGCATTTAGTTAGCTCTCTAGACTCGTTTTCGCAAATAGCATATGTTACACAGGTCGACGTAGCTTGGGATCTTCGATCAACGTGAACTTCGTGAAGAGCGCACAGACGCGCAATACTGCTAATTCAACGCTAATACGTCGCATTAACGTAATCTCCGATAGAGAGAGACGATAGCGATATATTGTTCGTTTCTATTGGACAGCATGGTGGTATAATCCGATACAATCGCAATGTACAATATATATTTCTGATAATAGTAATCGGCAACCTGCAGCAGTGTCGGTGACGTCGTGTCTTCAACATCGATAGAGGAACGCATTTTTTCGGTGCAACATCCCTCGCCTCTCCGAAACGCTCGCGAGCCATTGTACGTACAATGCGTCTTCTTCTCTTTTGTTTTCTCTCTCAAACGCACACATACTACTGGTAATATTATTATCACGCGTGGTCTCATTGTTCCGCGCGCCTCTCTAAGCTCAACACGCTGATATGCTAATAACGCTCTGTCGCATCTCGCGCAACTACCGTTTTTTTTTTTATCGATTACTTTTGATCTACATGGCATCGTTTATCCTCTCGGCATACGCTCGCAACCGAATCGAATTAATTAAGCCTTACAAAAACGAGTTGCTCGCCTTTTCGCACGTGTGTCTCATGAAGTTTCGCACTCGCCTAATCTTTTTTCACGTCCGATCCAGTCGTCCGATTTTACAATACATCATAAAATGATTATAATAATCGTCAGAATGTTTATATTTGTAATGTAGCGGTAATAGCGATAGCATAATAGTGATTATAATAATACAATAATAATCAAACAGTAATAATAATCTTAATTAATAATAGTAATAAATCAACCATCTCGTCTATTCGATCGATCAACTCGTAAATTTTGCACATTCGCTTATAACGCATTATCATCAAATATTAATACTGTTTTGCACGTAATAAATAGTTATTGTAATGCGTCCTTCGTTTCGTGTTGCTAATTAAAAGACTCTTTTTTTTAACATATACCATGTTTTAGTATTAGAAGAATATTGCATTAGAATATACTGCATTAAAATAGAAAACTAAACTACAGTTGCATATATAAAATTTATAAGGCATTTTTATGCCTTGTTGTAAACATTGTCAAAATAATAAAATAAAATCAAAATTGAAAATGGGTAATGCAACAATTCAGAGTCGACACAGGTTGTTAGTGTTATTAATATATAAATGTACATTAATAAACAAAATTAAAACAATCGCAAACGTTTCAGTCTTACATTTGGAATTGTTTAAATTTTGTTTATTAATATTTGCTTATATATACAATAACAAGTTGTGTCGGCTTTGAATTACCCGTTTCCAATTTTAATTTAATTATTTGAGCCTAATTTCTGTGTATTTTTTATTATTAATAAAATAAAATAAAACTATATTTTTGACTAGGTCAATTAAGCTATTAATGCACATTCCCTGCATCATCATCATCGGCGAGAATCATTCTTAAATAACAGGAATAAGAAGCTCAACTTGGATTTAATTTGGAAAAGAAGAGCAGATGCCCAGATGCGTTTTCGCTACTTTTTCCTCACCTTCTTTCTTTTATCTTTTTCCTTACGCCGCTTTAGGCGTTTTGGTCTGACTTATCATCCGATTTGAAGGTGCGAGCGTAGCGATCGTAAATTATCTCAATTACTATGCCGTGGGGCACGGTCTCTCTCTCTCGTTCTCACGTTCTCTCTTTCTTTCTCTCACACACTCTTTCTCGTTCCGAGAGTCGTACCTGCGAGGGCGAGATTCGTCGTGAAGGGGAAAAGGGGCGATGCACCTCCATCATCAAGCGCCTGGCCTGCTCTGCGAACGTCTTATTATTTTCATACACTATCATAATTAGTACTCCCGCTATATAGGACATTACGTGTGCACCGGCATGTACGTACACCCTGTGCTATGTTGTAGTTTCTCTATGTACAGATATCTTCCTCCGACTTACTGCGGCGAGCATCGTGGCGCGTTCACAGGATCACCGAAAAACGATCTCTCGTCCATCCCTCTCGTTAATTCTCGACTATCGGCACGCGCGTGGAGAGGAGGGCTGATTTCTCGGTATGTCCGATCGCGCTCGTTTGACGCTTTCGGCGATCCTGACCGCCCCCCGAGAGTCGCCCCGAGTCTGTGATCGAGGAAAAATTCGCATTGTTATGTCGGGGTTTGATTATACTACGCAACGTTCTCGGGCCCCGAGCGCGAAAGCGCGAGACCCGGGGCCGCCGATTACAAAATTTTATTGTATGCCACGCCGAAATCAATAATAAAACTGATCTCATTTCTTACGACCTGTATAATATCTTTTTCCCTCAAGGCTCGAGGATACTTGTCGTATCGCGCCCAGATATATGCGTCGTGTGTGTGTGTGTGTGTGTGTGTGTGTGTGTGTGTGTGTGTGTGTGTTTTACGTGTTTTTTATCAAGTTTATAGTATTTTGTGTATGCGTGTACGTGTATATATACTCGTCCCTATGCTATTCGCGTGTGCTCTTCTTTTTTCTTTTTCTTTTTTATACTCGATTCTCAGCCGCGCCTCCTCCCGTCAACCCTCAATTTCGCTTTCCTATATTCAATATGTAAAAATATACAGGTTAGGTGTTATATAGTCGTAAGTACAGTTAAAAAATTCTACACTTTTAGCCTCGAGTACGGGATGCAGTCGGATCGTTCTCAGAGTGATCTACGGCGGTCGAAAGCAAATCCGGTCCAAATCCGAGAACGCAAGTGAAACACCGTCGTGACTCGACTGTCGTCAATCGGACATGCCGCGTGCGAGGAGCGTGTGCTTAGCGGGTAATAATACAATTGCGATCATCTTTTTCCATAAAGCACGACAAAAAAACGAAAGGAGACGTGTGTAATGGACAGTGTCAATATGTGTTCGCGCATCCGCGTCGTTTTCGCGTTCCGTCTCGATAAAGCATCGACCGTCGTTGTGCAAGACGCACTCTTTTTCACGCCGACCACCGTACATTATGTTAGCCGTTCCTTTGCACTTTCGTAAGGATACCTAAACTATATATATACATATATATATATATATATGTATATATATATATATATATATTTTCTTATATAGCAATTATTTAAAGATTTGCTCGCGCGCGGATGTGCCTGTAATGTCCGATACGATCAACGTTCTCTCGAACGGACTCAAAAACGACGTGTCCTGACTAGAGATCATTAAGAAATTCCGCGCGCCCTTCTTCTAATTTCCCCTCCCCCATTCTGACTAGATCCGCAGACTTTTAAGTCGTAATTGCACTGTTTCCGAAATTTCTGCAAGCGAGCGTTAAAATCAGTCTCACGGTGCGCGTGACGCGCGTGCACCGTCGTGATTTCGTACGATTAAGACTTATATGTCTCCCACAACAAACGACAATTGCCGATTCGATCGTTGTCGATCACTGAGCCTTGACGGCGTCGACAACGATAAACTATTAACACGCATCGCGAATCGTTCTATATTTCACTCGCGTTATTTATTCATCCTGGAAACGGTTGGTCCATCAACGTAGTCAAATAATAAATGTTAAAAGCTATCTAACTTTAATTAACAAAATGCAGAAAATATTTATATCCCAAGAACAAAATTTAATAAGTCACTTCATACTTAAATAATAAATATTGGATATAACTTTTTGGTAAAAGAATTATTTTAATATACGATATTCTTTATTTTTGTATAATGTATTTTAATAACGAAATTGCACGTGGATAGACGAACCGCGTCCACTCGAAGTGATTAATCTCCAATATTCGAGAAATATTGTTCTCGCCTGGACGGTACAATCTGGATCTGAAACAATTCTATTTTTGAAGTAACGGGCAACTCGCCACGGACAACTGTCGTCGGTTCGCTTATTACGGACTCATTTAACAAGTATAGTATTCGCAACAGTATATATAACATCTCAAGAGAGAGAGAGAGAGTAAACAGCAAAAGCGCATTGTTACGAGAAATGCGGGGAAACTATAAGCCGACGCAATAAATATTACGATCGGTATAAATACAATCAAGCAAATAAATAATCGCGATAAACAATCACTGTACTAAGTGTACAGTGTTCACTAAACGTTCGACTAGAGATATCTTTGGAACTTGATAGAGTAATTGCGCGACCGTATTACGGTAAACCTTCCGAGAACAGACCTTTCGAGGATAGATGCGTTTATTAAAATCGTAAAATCACAGCGTTGCGGCATGCTTCCGCATCAATCAATCGTTTTAACGACTGGAGAGTGCGTGCACCATATGCGGGCGTTCAGATCACCAGCACGTTCCGCACGGTCAACATCGCCGGAAACCGCAATGAAAAATTAAGAGCGAGATTCTAAGGAGGAAACGCCTCTCTCGTCGCGTCGATTTTCCGTCGGACACGCGAAAACTTCGCACTTGTCTTCCTGACTGATTTTCTGTCGGTCATATTTATGTCAATATTGTTGGAACTTAGATTTTTGGAAATTAAAAGAGTGCATTCGTAAATGAATTTTAGAGTACGATACATGAAATTATTTTATATTTTTATAATATTATAATATTTTATAATTTATAATATTAATTCTGATCTCATTTTTTATAAGAAAATCTGGCTTTTAAATTATTATATTGAGTAAATAATATAGCTTCAGTTAAAAAAACTTATAAAAAAAAGATCTGTTATCTCTTTTTCCAAATTGCAACAATTAAATTGCGTCTGTGATATAATTATCTTCCGGGAAAGAAATTTTAACCACGTTAACATCGACCGACTTCCACGATTTCTTCGCGGACGGTCGAATAACTAAGAATTTTTGAGGAGAGCAATGAATGCCGTAGATTGGAAAACTTCGATCAGAGTATCATTCCGAAAGCGCGTACTTTATTTCGACCGTTCGTGTATTATTATGCCGGCATCTCGTGCGAAAGAGGCCACTTGTTAGCCAACTGTTGCATTCCGAGCAGGCGCCGAAGTGCATTATAATTTCCCCCGATCCCCAGCCAGGTTCTATTGCTCCTTTTACCCCTTGTAGTTAACTTGAAAAGAGACCGATTATAATTTTAATTCAAGTTGCACTCTTGTCTCGGTCAAATATGCGACAAATCATTCCGACGTACTTAATTAAATAGAGAAGTTAGAGAAGAGTTAGACGGTGACGTTCATAAATTACACGGTGATGCAAAAGAGAGATGTCATTGTGTCACAAGAAAATATGAGAATGTTATTCATCATACTGCGAAAAGCATCGATTGACACGATAACATTATCTTGCTGTTGGCGCACGACGCGACGTACGTTCGGAGCGGTGATAAATTTTGGAAGAATTGATGTTGGCACAATTGTTCCCTCACGCTAGTCGAAACGAAACGCGGAAACTATGTCATTCGTGCTAACTAGCAAGTCCCTGTCAAATGATCTCACACGTCATCGTCGATGATGAATAGAAATACGAGGCGTTCTATTCTCGCGTGTTACCTAAGTAAGTGTCATTGGCATAAACGCTGGGAACGAGTAGTCCCCGATAACAAAACGTTATCTTCATCCGCGGTTTCCGATAACAAAATGTTATTTTCATCTTTATCCACGGTTAATTCAAGCGCGCTAAAGAAAACCACCATGTCCACTCTCCACGACAAATTTCGGCTCTAAGTCTCTTCCTCCTTGATACGCAATCCCTTCCACAGTTGCCGATTCTAGTTTTAGATATTATGATTCCGAAATATGCGCTCGCATAAAGGATTCGATTGACATCCTTTCCAGTGGAAAAACGACGTCCATCAACAATTGATCCAGTCTTTTAACTTCAAAATCGACATGCAAAGTCACGATAACGATTAATAAATAAAGTTTTAATAAATAAAGAAAATAAATCATCTCATTCCAGGTTCGCTTACGTTTACCGGACTTTCGGTGCATGCTGCGTGCAAAGTACGCAAATCTCGTTGCGTACGATAAAAATGCGGACGCGGCGCGCTACGCAATTACACAAAGATTTTAGAATTAGGACGAGAAGAGTACATCCGAATCCGTGGGCTTTATATCGATTGACGAGAATCTTCGGGATCCACCGACTTTCGAGCGTGATAACTCGGGGCTTCTTCACTCGCGTCCTTCACACACATTTCGTTTCCTCCTTTTAGAGATCCGTCGTAACTCGAGTGCCTTGTGTCGAGTGTGCTTCTTTATCTACACGTGGCCGTTGGCAAGAACTTTTATGTCCTCCCGTGTGCTCTCGATTTAAATTTAATTTTAGAGTCGACTTTCAATCATTATATTATATTATTTTATATATATATATATATATATATATATATATATATGTATATGTACGTATATAATATACGTTAAATTATGTCTTAACCTTACGCGCTATGAGATTAAAGTTAAAAACTTGTCTTTTGGCGATTAATTATTTAAAATATGTTCTGTCTGTAAGAGTAACCCTTTAACGTCGTGTCCCCTCGCTCATTGCGCACAGTCTCCGCTTTGCTCTCATTCATCCTGAAACACGCATACGTCGCACACACGCACGTCCACTCGCTCTCTTTCTCTTCGCAGTTTCGCGTTCCGCCGCTTTTTCACGTCTGTCTTTCGCTGAGTCCTCTCGGGCTAGCGTATTATTCTCGAAAGTGCTATTTGTATGTATTTATATGTATATAGACAAACTTGATGTATACACATATACACGGCATATATGTATATATATCGAGTATATAAGAGAGTAGCACTTTTAGCGCTGTGATTTGCATGATCTGTGTTATGTGATGAATTCTGTCGTCGTAACAGATAATTATAGTGCGATTTTAGTCCTAATAAGTACGCGTTAGCGATAATCATATAATCATTATGTATATATTCATTCCCTTATATGCTTAAGATGGCTCGCTATATAAAACTACGCTATATATGCGAAACTTCTCAAATCGCTATTCAGCGTAAGAGCTACGTACCACAAGCCCTACTTGCGTTCTTAGTTACGTGTTCCTCGCTCTAACATTCATGGCTTTTTCCTTTTCTCAATACGTTTCTGAATATCCTATAACGCAAACAACTATAACTTTATGATCTTTATGGTCGATTCGTGACGCATGGCCTTTTCGTTGTTCGCGACTGTCCCGTCGAGCTCTCTCAGTTAAGTTTCAAAGAGACGTAAGGCTAAATAAGAATATAAATTATTTCTGAGTCAAATCACAGAATGTACTATTAAATGTCTTATTCATAATTATTCTTCTTTCTCTTCACACTGCACTTCACTGTATGATCTTGATGAATTTCGTCGATCTCTTTTCACGTCGTTCGCATTCGCGTCGAACTGAGAAGAAAATATCTTATCCAATTCCAACGCCACGAATCGACGTTTTTTTACTATGTAACGTTTTGTTCTGACACTCACATACTAGAGTGTTACTAATAATCGCAGGATATTTTTCGTTTATGCTTCCAAATTCGCAAATAATTCCAACTCAAATTTCGTAAAAATAAATTAAGTTCACGAATAATTAAAGTGTTGGACAAATACTAGGACATATAGAAAAACGAGCAATTGTGAAACTCGTTATTAAATTTTAGTCTTCTTTATAATTTTCAGACTTTAACCAATTATCTTTAGAAGAATCTACTTTATAAGAGAAAATATCGATTTACATAAAAAAAATATTGACAGGAAGAAATGTTATCGATCTCGCAAATAAATAATCTAATCTAATAATTTAACATTCTTTCTCTCACGTACCTTCATATGCTACTTTCTTAACTCTGTTTTCAAATTCATCAAAATAAGATAAAAGACAGATAAAATGATAATTTTTCTATGAAGGTGCAACGTACATAAGCGTTATATAGAAGCGAATGTCGGAAATGAAAAGAGAATACGCGTTTGAGAACGTCAGATCGGAGAACTCGTAGAAGAATAAGATGACTCCCAATCACCCGGCGAACGCGAGGAGTGCTTGGAAAGAGCACGAAATCATCCGTAACATCCCTCTTTTCTCAACGACAGCGAACAACAGTAGAGATAGATAAACCGTTTTATCCCACTCTGCATAAAAGACACGTGCTCGTTTAACGAGCACGGTATCTTATTCGCTTCATCGTAGATACAAAAGAAAAGACTCTTTGGAAATCGGAAACCTCGTGTTACAAAGTATTTCAGCGCACTAAGTTAAGCTCGTTACACATAGAGTTTCTAGTGTTCTAGGATATAGAGTTGCTTCCCCATCGTTAAGGTCCGTCGCTCGCATCATAAACGCGGCAGTGGAAAAAGCCTCATTTTCCTGCGCCCTCGTCATCTCGCGTGTCGTTGGTCCAAGGCGGGCTCGTGTTTTCCGAGAAAGTGGGAGGAGTGGGAAAAGCGAGAATGAGGAAGGAAACCGTGCCTTCGAGGAGAAAGATACACTTCGCTGTAGTCCAGACTGCGTACTCGCGTATACCCAAATGATTTCTCGCGTGCCGCATAGCATAACTAGGAAACGCACTGTTCTCTCGGGGGGTGATAAGGAACGATTGGTCCCGGGTAAGTCGATCAAAGTAGTGGCCGGGTAGAGAGGCACGGGATGATACCGCGTGAGACAGATCTCTCTCGCGAGGACGTGCGCGATTTCACGTGGCGGCGCGCGGCAAGGACTCGATGGCCAGCTTTGAATCGCGCTCGCGTGCGCACGCGCGCGTGAAGTTCTATTACACCAAAGAAAAGGGACAAAAATTGCAAAATTTTCGGTCGCTCTCGTCGTGTAATAGCGCGTAAGCGTACCTGAAAGAATTGACATCGGTCGCCCTGAACATCGTGTCGAACGGCGAGTTATAAGTTAGACGGCCGCGACGTTTCACGCGTCGCGGCCCGTTGGCACCCCCGTGCCATGGGCTATCCAGACCGAGGGTGGCGAGGAAGCGATCGCGACGTCGAAGCGAAGTGGACAGGGAGATGCGGATGAATTTGCGTTGAAGAGAGAATTACGCGGGATAGGGAAGGAAGAACGAGCGTGGTTGTGCTCACTTTGACTGAAAAACGCGACGCGTTCCCGATCGGGGCGTCGGCGTAACCCCCGCGTAAAACCCCCGCGACGGGGGGTATACGTTTCGAAGCCGAGGAGACGAACGGGCCCGGCGAACGCATCTCGCGAAGACAAGGAAACCAAGGCTCCATCAGCAATATGCGATACTAGGACGGCCCACTAAAAACTCGGCTTCATTCCCAAAACTGTGACGATGAAATTCGCTCCCGAATCCGCGACGAGTCTCTAACGTTCGCGCTTAAAATCTACGACACACATTTAGTTTTAGCTTATCCGTTATATTTAAGAAGTAGTACGATTAGCGGCCTTAGTTAAGTGTTTTTTTCAGACTCGCTCGCCTTTCGTGTCTCTGTTTTATTACGTGCACGATTCGTAATTGTGGCTTCTTAATGTGGATTGGCGCGTGTTTGCGATACCCCCGTGTATGCGTGCGCGAATCTGCATGTACTTGTTTGTTGTACGAGTATGTATGTATGTATGTATGTATGTATGTATGTATGTATGTATGTATGTATGTATGTATGTATGTATGTATGTATGTATGTATGTATGTATGTATGTATGTATGTATGTATGTATGTATGTATGTATGTATGTATGTATGTATGTATGTATGTATGTATGTATGTATGTATGTATGTATGTATGTATGTATGTATGTATGTATGTATGTATGTATGTATGATGTATGTGTGTGTGTGTGTGTGTGTGTGTGTGTGTGCGTGTGCGTGTGCGTGTGTGTGCGCGCGTGCGCGTGCGTGTGCGTGTGCGCGCGCGCGCGCGCGTGTGTGTGTGTATGTGCGCGCATTTTCTGCGTGTAGATGTATTTATTTCTCGTTAACTTCACTTTTTTTTTACAAGTTACGCAAATAATTGCAAAAAACATACCCTGTTTCCTAGTATCACCGACACCACGGCTGCCGGATCGCATCGCGGCGCGTGTGACTTGATTCCAATTTACGTTCTACGTCTAATTGGGGCTTGGTAAACGCGGCGTAGCGGTGTCGTGAGGATTGATAGGTTTTTGGCTGTTTCTTCGTGTGAGTGCGGTGGCGGGTGCTGCTGGGTGTGTCCGATGTTCGTTCCCTTCGTTCGGAATGAGAGAGCGTAGAATTCTCATCTTCCTTTTATCGCGTGTCTCCTCGCGCGCGTACAACGGCGATCGGCCGGAGGAAAATACGATTCCGCGAAATGTCGACTCCGCGCTGCTTTCTCGCTGCTTTCCCGCGCGAGAGATGAATTAGGAATTAGAAAATAGCACGTAAACACGGATCCGATCGCGTGCTCGTCGTTTGTTCGCTTATCCGAGATTCGCGGCGCGAGATCGACGGACAGTGACGCGATCGATCCATCGAATTCGCGATTCGCGATGCTTCTAAATTTAAGGCAGCGAGACACGATCAATTGGCCGAATAAGATACGAAAGCGATGAGAAAAGGATTTGAGAACGATAAAATTAGATATATGCTTACTTAAACGCCAGAGTTTGACAGGAAAATCTTCATTTGTGTGTCCTAAATTTTAATTATTCCTGCTTCTTCATTCTTAGAACTATTATTATAAAGTTTATCCTGTTCTTTATTCTTCATCTTATTCTTACACTTGATCGTGTCTCCGTCCCGAAATCTAGTTAGGTTCGCTCGATCGAGAAGCCGCGGAAATCCGTTTGCATCCAGATAAGTATATATGCATCCCAAACTATATCAGAGTATCGATTTTCATTTGGCAACCAACCTGTGTAATCGTATGACAATCTTCGCTTAGTTGATGCAAATGAATTTACGCGGTGGATTGGACGCTCGAATCGATGCGAGAATCGCGCACCCGATTCTCGGACGCGGTGCATTCTAACGCCTGGAATTTAGCATGTCGCTTCCCAGAATTCGGAACATTAATTACGAGCATCGAATTCGTACTCAGCATTACAATCACATCATGTAAAAATAAATTCAAAGCTGATCTTCTCCTCACAGATTACACTATTATTCATATTATTATTTCTCCTTAGAGCTAAGAATATTCTTTTTTTTTTTTAGTTAAGTCTCATTTATACTTCATAGCGAGATGCACACTACTTCGGTTGTAGCAAAAACTTTGTTTGGATAAAATAGTTGTATTTTTTTTTTGTTTGTTACAATAGCCGTTACCTTCGTATTTATATATTTATATATGTATATTATTTATATTTATATATGTATCTATATCGTTATACCGTTATGGTATTTATTATTAGGGTAGGTTGTGTTTCTTGACACTCTCTCATAGTACTGTTAGACTTTAAAAAGCTTAGATCGTAATGATATTATCAATTGGTGCTTGCGTAGAAGCATCTTTCCAGTATACGTGTCTGCTAATGTATGTGCGTATATGTTTATGTATATGTGTTACGTGTCGCCGTGTACCTTTGTATGTATATATGCACGTGAAAGGAGATTCGCGCGTTGCGCGCATGTATCTATAAGTATTCGTATTAGCGATCTGGCACCATCTTTTTTTCTCAATTTCTATCTTCGGGCGTCCGCTCAGCGATTTCTTTCAAATGGACATCGTCGAGCTCGTCGCTCGGGGGTAATCTCGTCCCTCACTTTCTCTCCCTTTTTCTCCCGCTCTTTGAAATTTGCACGCCCCACGAGAGCGGAGAACACGTTCGAATAATTCCACGGAAGAGTCGAACCATCCGCGATCTACGGCTCGCGCGAGACATTCAAAAGCAAAAAGCATCTCGGATGGAACTGGAATATCCCTCGGTATCGAAAATCGATGCGGGAGTGCAAAGGATATATCCCTCGGATCCCACGCTGCCACGGCGACGTGACAAAGATTTTCCCTACGATCCATCACCCAATTTCCACGCCGTCTCTCGGTCGATCGCGAGAGACGACGTAATTGTAGAACGAGCGCGATCCAGTTGAAAGAAAACGTGGCAAGTTCGCTGTTTGAGAACGAGCCTGCGCTACTCTCGTGTGATTACGGTCTCGATGGAGAATCACTCGGAGGGATGGAAACCCTCCGACTCAATCTACGCGATCGAATCGACGTATCTATCCGCGGACAAGGAGAATCGTAGACGAGCGTCTAATCCATTTCGATCCGATTCGATCCATTCATCTCGTAGCCGTATTTGGCACACGTACGTCACACGGTCCCCGTGCACGTGTACTATAGAGCCCTGGCGATCATCCGTGAGAAGCGAAATGTCCGCTTGCGGAGGCGATAATCTCATCCCGCGAACGTGCAAAGATAGTTAGGCACGGACCGGCACGGAGGCTGATCGCCCTTTCTAATTATGTTTACACGCACGCTCGTAAACGAAGGATTCATGGACATCTCTACACACGGATGTTTCCTACAGAGAGTATTAATTCGAATTGGAGCAGCCAAACTCACGAGAACAAAACACGCAATTGTTACTTTGCTAGAAAGACAGCATTTACAGCTGTATACTTTATATCACATTTTCCAAATGTAAATTGAAGTCTCTGAGATGTGCCACATTATTATTATTATTGAGCTCTATTTAAATACTAGCAAATTCGATAATGTATTGTGACAATAATTCACATATTGTACAATAATTCTAATCTATGAGAAATTAACCATTCTATATAAAAAGAATTTTATCTTAAATAAAAAATATGCTTTATAATATATTGTATAAAGTTCTTTCTTCTTCTAGACACATCTCGTAGTGTATTTTTGAATATTGTTTTGTTTTCTATCTTTCAAAGAGAATGCTATCAAAAACTTTAAAAGAAAGAGATTTGTATATGAATGATTAATGAGACTATGGCTGCTCATTTCCATTTCGCATCCGTGCACGAGTTGGAGTGTACGAACGCGGCAGAGATTTATCTGCAATGTTGCTGATAATATCATGATGAACTTTCGCGCATCCTATAAATATCCGCGAGTCTCCTGTCGTTAAGTCAACTACGTCCGACGTCGTTAATAGCTTCCCCCTTTTTCATATATATATGTATATATTATATAAATTTAACCTTCTAAAAATGACAAGAATATATGTGTATGTTTACGTTACCGTAGTGTATAAGTTATGTATATATACCATAAATAATTGTTATCGTTATTATTTCATCTTTGTCATTTTAGCATTATTTGGTTTATCGTTATATTATATATATATATATATATATATATATATATATATATATATAATATATGTATATTAAATATTATATATATCGTCAATTCGTAACTAGCAAGAGTCCTTCTTCCAAGCGCTTCTCTCTTCGTCGTATAATTAGCCTCGTATGTACACCCGTGTGCACGCACGATTACACGCGCGCACGTACGTGAGCGTGTCCGTTAATTGCGCACGTGCGTCGCGTGAATATGCGTAATGCGCGCGTTGCATATTCGGACGAGCAACAAATTCGCGGAGCGGATTGTAAAACGAGAAGATTTTTGCTCGTCCAAAAAATGTAGGTACAATATGTATGTATATTATGTGTGTGTGTGTGTGTGTGTGTGTGTGTGTGTGTGTGTGTGTGTGTTTATATATGTATATGTGTGTGTGTATAATGCAATATATAAACGTAAAGTAGCCGTAGCAGCGCGCCGGACCAAGCAATTTCTCGTCTCACTAAACTCGCCCTCTCCCCGTTCTCATTCTCGCGTATGTCTCCGCGTAATAATTTATTAGATGTGGATTTAGCTAAAACTAGAATAATTTACTAAGTCTCTAGTTTCCTTCGATCGATACATATATTCGCATGTACACACATCATATGTAAATGTGTATGTATACATACATATATATGTACATTATCACTATATATGTATATGATATACATACAATATTATATATATGTATAATATCATATATATGTATATGATATACATATAATATTAATTTAATATTTATTATATATATATATATATATATATATATATATATATATTTATATATGTGTTGGTACTTTGGATGATTATTTCCGCTAGATCAGAGTTTTCCTCTCCGTTCCATCGCTCGCCTACCTTATATCACCTACTCTACACGTATTTTATATAATATTCGGTCTGTTTCATCCCCTATTCTTCCCATCTTCCCCTCCCCCGCCCCTCCTTCTCTCTGCTCTTTGGCTTTCTTTCGTGAACTCGCTCGAAACACTCTGCGTATCCGACCGGGCATCGCACGCGAAATGTTCAATGTTTTATCTATTTCAGTCACAGGAATTCCACATGAACACGCATGATTGATCGATTGGGCATGCCGAACTTGCATCCGGCAGCGCCGCGCGGTCCTTTTCTCTCGAAAGGATACATTCAAATCTGACATCATTTAGAGTCCCGGCCAATATCGAATAAAAAACACAGATCGTTAAATCATTGCACGATAAATCAACCCTCGCAATTCATCTCAAACTCAATTTATACTTAAAAAATAAAATCGAACGTAAAAAAAATATTGCCTTCTATTTGTTTGTTCCCTTTTATATCGCAGCCTAAGGAAAGACAGTAAGCGATTCTAAGACAAATATTGCATTTTACGCAATTACTACTCTTCTATCATTTTCTTTGGTTTTCTTCTCACTTCTTTATCTATTTCCTCCCTCCTCCCTACTTTTTTTTCTTAACAACAACGGAAAATAGCATCGTTACTAAACTTAAAGAAGATTATCGTTAGAACGTCGTCGTCATCATCTGGACAATCACAGCCTGGCTGACATTTCCCGAGCGATGCTAAACCGATCAGGCAAAGTCGATCGGTCAGTCCATGAATTGGACCGAGTCGCGGATGGTGGGACAGGCGGGACAATCGCGCCCTCACACGCGATTCCTCTCTCGATGTTCACGCAGGAACCACAACAGAGTAGGTTATACTTTCGGCCGGAAACTTGCGCGTCACTTACTTAGCGATAATTATAATGATAATCACCATAACCTTAGTAGTAATAAGAGCTATTAGTCGCGGAGGACGAGCACCGTGCGAACGCGCGCGAGTAGGACAGGATCACCTCCGCCTTCTTCCTCGACGCGCAGCACGACACACGCAGACTCCTCTTCACGCACACTTTCTCTCCCTTTCTCTCTCTCTTTCGCATTCTCTCACTCTCTATCTGCGGTATATAAAATCTACAGCGCGGTACGTGTTTTAAACCTTAAACGTTAAAGAGAACCCGATATCCGGCGGGGATGTCGGACCGGCGCTGAGCCCATGTCCGCCGCTCGATTCTCTGTTTTTCTCTTTTTTTTTTTTTTTTTAATTTTTTGTCTTTTTGTTTTTGTCAAAGTTTTCAGACGCGTTTCGTCAGACGAGCACCCTGTATAGCATATGATTGACATTTGTCTTTTTGGGAGAGAGATATCGTCCGCGTCTTCGGGACGAGTCTGCGTTTTATCCTACGTTCGTCAGTCGCACGGGGATTATCATCTATCTCCCTCGTCGTCGTCGAGAATGACGTGCGCGGGATCTTCGTCAACTGACAACTATATCGTTAGTTTCGTGCGGTACAAAAGATTCGTCAGCCTCTCGTACTACGGTGATCGTCTAGCTGTTCTGTCCGATCGACGGATACGGCGATCCGACGCGATCGGGTCCTCGTCGAGGATATCGATCGGAACCGGGCGTACGAGTCCAGCGGGTTTTCCTCCGTCCGTGGCATCTTTTCCGCGCTGTGCGTCGAAACTGGCAACGAATACGACGAGATTCCTAGGGGCGTTTGTCGACGGGATACTTGACGGGATAGCTATTGTCGGTTTAATGCTGAACGATCGTCGCGGCGCGATGTCGTAATTCGCGCATGTAACTGAAACAGCGTGTCGTCACCGTGTACACTCGGACGACACGATCGGTTTTTAATACTTCCAGTGCTTCCGGCGGGTCTCTCCAGGATGATCGGATCCTCCGAAAATGTCCGCGACGGGTTCCGCACGCTGCACGCTGGTGTCCATTCGCGCTCTCGTCTTCGAGCTCGAACGTGATCTCTCACCTGGCAGTAGGGACCAGAGGCTAGATTCGTGGAGGACAGAAAGAAACATGCAGATTTCGAGATGGGAGTGGATGAAAGGGAGACACAGGTGAAAGCCCGATGTTGCCTATCGACGGATTATCCGAACACCCGGGAAACGTCGTCTCAGCGTGCTTCGTCCTCTTCTCTCTTCAGCTCTTCTTCTCCTCGGACTGGGTTCAGCGCAGAACATCCTTCATCGCTTTCGCTTCAGCCTCTTCGCCGCCGCCGCACGAACTTCAACGACGTTGAAGCCGTTGCAATCCTACTGATTTCTAAATTTTTACCTTCTAATGAATTAACTAGCTAGTATACTAAGTTGTTATGGTGGAGAGCGTTGTAACGGTGATTCAACTCGTCACTCCTGATCGTCGAGCGTCCATCGAGTTTACGTTCTCGGACGTCATCTGTAATTCAGAGCGACGGCACTGTATAATTTGTAAGATTTAAATGTGCAATAGAATTTTCTTCTACATTTATAAATTAATAGTACTATTACTTAAAGAATTAATAAAATTTACGTTGATATTATTTTGAAATTAATAATATCATTCCGATTAAAAATATGTAACGTAAGTGTCTTCTTCTCGCGAGAAAGGGAACTTACTCTGTAAGTTACGACATAGGGCGCGACTCGTCCAGATTTTCTAGGCTAGGACGTGGGTTAGTATGGCCGGCTGGCGTCCTTGGGCCTCTTCAATTGGACTTTTAATCGTTTCATCCCTATTTGGAAGCCGTTCATCGCTTGGATCGCTGTTTGCGCGCTCGCTGGATTATCGAACGACACGAAACCTGAAAATATCGAACGTTGAATCCTGCAGGGTGTAATAGATTTTCTGTCCCTCATGAAAATCTTCGTTTAATATCGTATAAAAGATATAATTTTCATTATTAGTCCATAAAATTATAAGGAAAGGTCAAATATCTGCATGGCAAAAGTATTAGTTATCGATAAATGCAATATTATAGCAGTAATAATTATAATACAATGAAATGATAATTTAAAATAACAATTTTACATAATAAAAGCGAAATATATTTATATGCGATAAGAAAAAAACATGGTTTTAGTATTTTTTTTATAGCTGAAACATTCTGAGGATAAAATTGATTATTTAGGAGTTAAACAGGATAATCTAAATAAACCAAATCTTCCACAAGAAATAAAAAGTTTTCGTTCGTGGGTTGGATATTACCCAAGTTACACCGGAAGGGCAGGTACACGATAACGAAGCCCCTCGACGGGAACCTTTTCGAAAGATCGTCACGACTTTCTCGGTTTAAACCAATTTTGACCATCAGCGTCGATACCATTTTAGTTTCGACGTCATGCCGGTCTAAATCGTTTGACCAAGTCTCTTCGTTTTTCGCCCACTGGCGGTTCTCTGCTCCACAAATTACTTTTATTTCAGGACTAAGGGTTACCTTGATTATTTTCAACCTTTCGTCCCATGGAAATAATTTGTGAGAGAAGAAAGATCAAGTTATATTGCGTTTTCGCAACCAATATCTTTCGCACGCGATACATTTCGCTCCCGTAGGAAAAAAATAGTCTCCCAATCGCGATGATTATATTTATACAACGCAAATTCTCGACAGAAACTGTCGCGTCAAAAAATCTTTTCGCCAAATTGATAGCGGCGTGGAAACTATGGAAACTACCTCTACAAAGGGATATAAACTTTCGCATATTTTTTTCTACGTTACGGGCATAATTATATGCGCGACAGAACGAAAAAATGGACATAATCAAACGTAGACATAATAACGCGTGGTTGCCTATTTCATTTTTTTTTTTTTTTTTTTTTTTTTTGAGAATGACGAGTCTCTGAAACGGGGCGAGACAAAATAAACGGACGCAAATATATGAATCGTACGTGGACGAACGCGAAGGTAGACCAAGGACCGAACGAACGGAATGGAATCGTCCAATTATCCGTATCCTCATATTCCCGGATACGATTAATCAAAGGAACGCCAGCGGCTTTTATCCGCATTCTCTGTTTCGGTCCTCTCTGCGTAGTCTCTAAAAAAGAACTGCGCAGTTTGATTCCGGTTCCATTGAAACGGCATTCATATTCAGTCTGTCCGGTCTGTCCGCTAATACGGACGAGACGAATTAAATTTCCATGATTAATCCACCACTCTCTGATTGGAAATGTGTAGAGTCATTTAGAACACGTAGCATGTGACTGATCGAAAGTCATAATAATAATCATGAATATATGTATATGTCGTCCGTGCATGTTGCGATTATATTATTTTCGTGTTACATGAGCCAGTCTAGTTATACGGTTCAAAGTAAAAATATATTAAATTATTTTTATGAGAAAAATATGTACATATACACAGGTCTTTTAATATTACTTTTTGCCCTAGCTTTCATCGTAATTAAAATTGTACAATTGTGCAACGTAAAAGACGAAATATATATTAAAATTTGAGGAATAGTTTTTACATCCACTTCCACACTTGTTGTTTAATACCGAAACGTTGATGTCCTTTGTCCTACCTTGCGTAATGGCTGTCAAGGATCGACCGTACATCAGGTGGAACGTATCTTTCGTTGTCGCTCTGAAATTTGTCCGCAATGCCGTCGCACTTACCAAAGCATTTACTCTGGTTGGTCGCTCGATCGATGAAGACTTTGGAGGAGATGACGTTGCCAAACGGGAGGAACATCTGCATGAGCTCGCCGTCACCGAACTCCTGGGGCAGGTGGTAGATGAACAGGTTGCAGCCCTCGGGTCCTGAGATAGAGCATCCTACCATATAAATCAGAGCACATCTAAACATCTAAACTTGAAGTATAATACTCAAGTTAGAATGTTAGTTTCTGGATGAGATTTGTTCTTCGCAAATATAAATGATTCCGCGCGATACGAGAGTTTCATCAACCCGTTAGCGAGATCGCCAGCGGGTACTGCTTTTCTTGCTGATTGCTTTTTTCTCGTCTGGAGTCGTCATTTTTTTCTCTCTTTGATGAATGACGATGAATCTGCGGTCGACTCTCGACGACAATATCCGATTTCTCTCGTCCGCCCGAGTGCAAAATGATGATGACGTATAACATGATTTTGTCTCCCGCAAATGACACTAAATGACGTGAACATGAATCAAGCGAGAAGTTAAACAGACTGCGAATGAATGATAGATAATGATATGAAAAATGACCGAACAAAATGATTAGAAAAAAGTCACGAGAATTATTCCACTCGTGACTATTGATAGATATCTCCCGGTTCAAATAACGTTGAGTATTTATACTTTCAAATATACACACACAACACTAGGATTTACAACACAATGATGGATGAGGTGATGGATGCTGAAATGAGTGAATAGGTATGGATATGGTGACGATGATAGTGATGACATTGATTACGATGGTGCGATATTCCCGTATTTTCGCCAGACACGATAATCCGTCGCTTTATGTTTTCCATATAAGCATTCTAAATGATACAAGTTTACCTGCTCGGAAATTCTCTCATCTCTTTGTTACTTATTACTCATTACTCATTACACTCTACTGATTATAAACAGAGATTATTAACAATACAAATGATACAAATGTTAATAACATGTGAATTATTCTACAAAATTGTACATGTCAAAATAAAGGCTTCAAGGATTACATTTGTAATTTTGCATTCTGTACTTTCATATATCTCGTTTCGTAATTTAATTTGCGCGTAATTGATTACGTGCAATCCTGCGGCTGCTTAAGTAGATCTCTTTTTCGACTTCCGGTGTTAAAATGCCAAAGACATCGAGGTTTAATTTAGGCCAGAGAAGAAGAAAATCCCGAGGGTAGAAGCGAAGAGAAAGAGAGAGAGAGAGAGGACTATTCGAACAACGGCAGTCCAAATAAGGATTTAGCTAATTTCACTGAACTTTATAACTCCGACGTCAATTAGCGGCGATTATGACTGTGGAAACTTCTGCTCTCTTGGCCAGAGCTTCTCCCGACTAACGGACGCATTTAAGTAATGAGATGGCTGCCACTCAACTTTTAGGGTGCTACTCATCGCGACCTGTTCGCTTCTACCCGAAAGATCTTTTGCGAAAAGATTCCTCCGGGAATCTGTCGGAATTTGCTCGAGTCGAATCATCGCGGAACATAATTGTCCATTTTCAACTCGATTACGACTTCCGGTACGTCGCTGTTCGACGATAACATGGCATGATTCGCCGAACACGTTTGCCGGTCGATAAGATTATCATCGCGAATTCTGAAGCAAACTTTAAGAATTAATGCGACAAAATTTTACGGCGGTTTTACGAGGATATTTTCATCCGATCGAACGCGATTTTCGTCGATTGTCCGAGGGTAAAACTTTAATTGCAGTTGTCGAAAATAACGTGCTACGATCAACGTTTGCAAAAGTTCGTTTTGAGTCACAAAACTTGAATCTGAGATCCGAAAGGATAAAACTTTTCTATCCTCGAGCATTACTACATGTTTTCCTGATAGATGTCTTGTAATTCATACTATCGAAATTTGCAAAGCAATTTGTTCGCGATCGGAAAGTTCCTCACAGCGGTCAGTTCGACATAAAGGAGTGACATTCCACGAGCAACAAATTATCAATTTAATATAAACTTTTCCGTCAATTATAAATTAATGCTGTTGAGTACTTAGTGCCTCGAGAAATCACGAGTCTGTCCCGCGGTTTACGCAAAGAGTGACAAACTCTCCCTCTCTTACGCGAAACGACTTCGTCCCGGTAATAACTCGATCGTGGCTGTCACGCGAAACCCAAATTAGCACGAGTGTCGACGGGTTTCCGGTTCCGACTAGGGAGAGCACGGAGGGGAATTGCGGTGGACGACGAAATCACGAAGAACGAGCCATAAATTAAAGCCCGTCGTCGTGCCGCGCGCGCGATCGTTGATCCTGAAATTGGTTTTCGCCTCTCTAATTGGCACACACGCGGTACGTGCACGCGAATTTAATGAGAACGACTACCTTGTCTACTTCTATGTCTACTTCCATTGAAAAGTAATACCCGAACGCTACGTGAAACATCAAGATGCCTAAATTTGCGACTCTTCATTATACGCGTACCAAATTTGTATAATGCATAATTTAAACACAATAAATTAAATTTAAATTATATATATATATATATTATATATATATATATATATATATATATATAAAATATATGATAAATTATATATATATAAAATATAATATAATATAATATAATATAATATATATATATAATATATATATATATATTATATATAAAATACATGGTACTTTGCATATTAATAAAAATGCGCACGTAAAAAATGTTTCTATTTTGCTCATACAATTGAATTGTAAG